>NC_050575.1:115738502-116038502 GCF_011100635.1 Trichosurus vulpecula
CACCACCATAAGAGTATAGTTCACTTTCCTAAGTCACTTTACAATTTAAATGCATTTTATGTCCATTCTCATTTGAGCTGTCAAATAATTGCAAGTATTATTATTTCCATTTCATGGATGAGAAAAATGAAGGTCAGAGCAGTGCTCAGGGTTGCGTGGCTACTAAGTGGAAGTGGCAAAAGTTAGACGATTTTGGTTCAAGTCTACTACACCGCACTGTCATACGTTAGCATGGTAGGATTACCCTTTGGAGCAAGAGGAGTCCTCAGGGACCCAATTCTCTCATTTTAAAGACTCAGAGATGATGCCCAAATAACTTGTCCAAGGTCACCCAGGGACTAACTGTCAGAATTAAGATTTGAACTCAAGTGCTCTGCCTCCAAACCCAGGACTGTTTTTGATGCTCCATGCCATAAAATGTCACATGATGAGGTGCAGAATGATAAATACATTTTTTGACATAAAAAATGAGGGGTAGGATTTGAAGGTTAGTCAAAAAAGAAAAATATCACTGAAGCATTTTTAAAACACATAAGAGAACAGAATGATGTTCAGAAAGGGGAAAAAAAACAAGCAAGATAGCTTTGAAAATACTATATTGAATTTATTATGTACTTTTTTAAAGCAAGATTCATGGTTTTACATATAATCCTCTTTTCATATTCTATTTTGTATATTGAAATGGATTTTTCTTAGTATTTATGAAGTTCAGAATATATTTTTAAATTTTATTTACTTTATTCTGAACTTAAGACATAAAACAAGCATTAAAAAATTAAACCATTCCATGATAACAGACAACCTTCTAGCCATGCTGGGTATGATTTATAGAGAACAAGTGATCAGGTGGTTTTCTGTGGAAAACTGGGCACACATCATCTTCAGGCTCTACATTCCATGATTCCTGAGACAATCAGTCTCTTCCTTTGTATATCATTTTAATATAGCAAAGTCAGAAGACAAACATTCCTGCCTCTAGGTACTGCCCATCCTGGCCAATAAGAATTGTTAGGAATGGAATATAAAATGATCCTTATTCCATCCTGACACCCTGTGAGCTTGCCAAACTGCCAAAATTAAAATGTCTTCAGTACAGAAAAGCCAACAAGGAACCCAAAGGGCAATCGAGGCTGTTTGTGTTTAAATTCAGGGTAACATGAGGTTTATGTCTGGAAAACAAGATCCAGTTAGAAAAGATTTTTGTTTTAGCCTACAGCTAACTCGAGGTAGAAACAAACGCAGTCCCTGCTAATCACATTCCTACTGTCCTTGTAGTGACTTGCCCTGAGCCTCCTAGGGAAGAAAGATGGATTGCTCCCTCCTGGGTTATAAATGAATCTTTCTGGAAACACAGCTATATAGCAAGAGCCCTTAAGCCTGTTTCAATAAATGGTCCTTATAAGAAGATGATCATTAATCCTTTGGTAGTGTGCACATGCTCTCTAGGTGGGTCCATGGCATAGCCTCACATTGTATATACTTGAATATGTAATGCACCCTGGCCAATAAGAGTTGGGTGCACATATACTTTGTTTAGCTCCGTGGTTGATAACATTTACTTCTGTGGGAATACAGAAAAAAATGACTGGAGGTTAAAAGATCTGATTCACTGAACTTTTTATTCATATGATTCATCTATGGTAGCTAACGACCAGCAGCAAACTGGACCATGTTTGGGGTAGGAAAATGTCAGTGACTTAAAAACACAAAGCATCTAGAATTATTCTAAATTTTTAAAATGTTCAAATGAATGAGTTTCCTTCTTTGATTCTTAGTAATCCCTAAAAGAAGCAGAGAAATAAAGTCCAAAATGACAAAACTGTTTTTGTTGCAAAAATATCAGTCCTTCCCACTCCCCCCCACAAAAAAAATTGTCTTTCTTTTCCATTCTAAGCACTTTTCTGATTAGGACCCAAAGGAATGGAAAAGATAACTAGTTAAAAGAATATTTAATCTCCACAGAATAGGCTAATAAAGAACATTTAAATTTTAAAAAACCCATTGGCAATCAGAGCAGTGTGTATGTTTGTATACATACATACACATATATATGCATATATGTATGTGTGTATAGCTAGATGGATGGACCACTTCATTAAAGAAATTGACCCTAGAAATGTCTAAAATTGCCATTGTCTTAGATGTGGTACAACAGGAAATAAATACAATAAAAATTTATTAGTAGCAACCTTTCAATATTGTCCTTAATGCTCAAGAATCATCCAATCCCTGGGAAGTTCTTGGGTGCAAATAAAAATGTTCTGTACTGTTTCCAAATTGAATAAGGGAAAGAGACCAGTGGGGAAACAGAATTTCATAGGCTGAGGAGGAAGATTTGGTTATAATTTGTAATGGTTTCAGATAACCTGGTGCTACAAATTGGCAGCTGACAGATTTGTAATTCAGAACAGGCCAGACCAAATACAATGACATATTAATATGCACTGATTGCTCCCTGGGATATTATAGGAGGTGAAGGGAAGGGGTTGTAGTAACCCTAATTAAAATTAAAGGGAATGTAACTTTCACTTATAAAACCATTCAGACTACAATGGGCCTGTGGGACTTCTTGGTGGAGAAGCTGCAGTAGTAATGAAGTCGTTTAATTTTAATTTGGATGAAACATGTACAACAGAACACCTGGAAGCACTGGTTGTTGATACCCACAGAACCACAAGGCTCACAGACCAATGGATTTAACATTTGCTTGTAAGCTTTCACAATTCTATCTTCAGTGCCAGAATCCTACTTTTGTTTTAAACCTCATTTGCTCAAAAATATCACCATTGCTGATGTTTGGGGTCAGAGAAGAAAAATAAATTTCCAGTTGGTACAGTATGGCGCCCATTAATTTGTGTCACCATTTCCTGATTTAGTGTGAGGTTGTCTGAGTGCCAAGATTCCCTTCTCAGAATATCACGTCTTCAGCCAACTTTCTTTTGGGTAGGCTGCAGTTTTATCTTAAAGACAGAGTAAAGAAAGGAAAAAAAAAATAAATCCCAGCAGATTAGACTGTATGTCAGACAGACTGAGAGGAAGAGCAATGGGAGGAAAGAAAGCTGGGATTTGTGGTGGTTGTTATGATTCACTCAAGAGAGTTTTATCAAAACCAAGCCAAAATGTTTAGGGGGAAGTTGTAAATAAGAGGCTTGCATTGATATCTACATCTGTGATTGCTACCTCAGGGTAAACAGGTTTTCCAAGGAGAGAGGCTGTGCACCTCTCAATAGAACTGTACATTCATCACCAACATCCTGCCTCTGGGTGGTGATCAATGCTTGTTTCATCAGTTAAAGATGAAAACACCTTGTCACATGCAATCCTCACTCTGCAAAAACTGTGAGTTTGGGAAAGAGAGAGGATTGTGAGGGGAGTGAGAGTCTGGCTCATCGCATCTAGGGTGTGACCTGACTTCTGAAACTTGATTTCTCTTGTGGATATTGATCCTTCTAAGAGCTTGGAGCACTCAACCCTCACCTCCAAATAAGACACAAGCAACAGATTTTAACATCAAAAATACATTTTTTTGAGAATGAGCCCTCTTATTTGTGAAGAAAGGAAGAGAAACAGAATTCAAAATACCTCAGCAGATTTTTCCTACCAATTTACGAGATTAAAGTGGGAAGATGAGACCTCATTTTAGGCACAGCAGATGAAAGCCTAAGACATAACATTTTATAAACAAGAAAGTAGTTGATTTTGGATACCTGTAGCCTAAAGTTCATGCCACCAAGAACTTTAGGCTTCCATTGAGGGTAGAGCTAGGGGACATCTTGTTCTTGAACCCTTTATATTTTGCTGTTAGGAGAGAAGTAGTCCCTTAAATCTCCATCTGCTTTCATTTAACATAGAGAAAATCTTAATTTCATAGAAAAGAATTAATAGTTCTCTAAAAGATGCACTTAAATGTCTCAGTTTTGGGAAATGAGAGTCAACTGTGCCTAGACAGTGTACATTTCTTAGAACTGAAGACACCAATGGCATTAAGAGTAAAAGTCAGTTGGTTGGTCAGTTGGTTGTTGTACAAAAGTCAGTATTTTTTAAATGAAAGGATTAACAAATTTTGAATCTGAATACCTGGATTCATGTTCTACTTTTTAGCTATGTGACCTTGGGCAAATCACTTCCCTTCTCTGGGCTTAAAGGTAAAATGAGGGAATGGAACTAGATGATCTCAAAAGCCCCTCCCATCCCTGACATTCTATTAACTCCAACATAGACATTGGGTCTTCACTCTCACTGAAATCAGAACTTTATCATCTGTTGGATGTGTTCTGCACTGGATTTCTTTAGGGTTTTCAAAATGTTAACAGTGATCCAGAGGGCTATATATTTTGCTTTTTGCATTTTAAGTGCTTCAAAAATACCTTTCAGGTGAAGCAATGGGACCATGTAGACTAAAAGGGAAGAAGACAAGATTCACTGGGTCCAAATGGCCATTGCAGTCTAGCCTTGGAATTCAAGTGGGAGAACACTGAGGTGCAGACCACAGCAGCTCAGGACTAACAACCTGGCTCATCCTTGATGCTGACCATGAAACTTCTGTTCAAAAAAGGACCTGCTCATTGCCAAAAAATGGTTTTGAAACTTCAGGAGCCTGCCTCGGTGATTTTAAATTTTGCTTTCCAAGTGCCAATGGTAAATAAACCTTGCTAAAGGGCTGGCACTCTGTCAAGTTTCCATTTCTGTTTATGTTGTCCCAAGCTCTGGGTTCTTGTCTAATAGCAGCACTCATAGCAAGGCTCTTTCCAAGGATCCAGAGATTTTCATCTAACTAGGTGGTATTCTTCTTCACTGTATTATTAAAAAACGGGAACACAAAACTAAATTTGACATAGCACAGAATTCAGGCTGTGGATCTAGTGTTTCTATTGCTTCTTTTTTTCAATCCTCTTAAAAATTGGAAATTTCCTGCTTCACACTTCTGTAATGATGAAATAGCCAGATAGTCTTTAAGCTGCTAGTAAAATTGCACCCAAATGTATAAATCACCATTTAGATCACACATCATCATAGAATACATTTATCATCTGTGAACTACACACCTTTAAAGGGGTAAGGTTAATGGACCATCTCTTTATAAATATATGACGGCTAAATAAAGGGCAAAGATGAACTGGTGGGAAGGGAAAAGAGAAGAGAGGAGGGAGGAAGAGGAAAAAAACCTGCAAGAGTACCCAAAAGAAGTTTTGTTCAATCTACCCACTTGGGGTTCCTATCACTAGTGTGGCATGGTCAACAAGCCCCCTTCCTTCCAGGAGTTAAAAAGACCTGGGTTCAAATGCTGACTCTTCCACTTACTACACATGATGTTGGTGAAGTCATTTAACCTCTGGGCCTCAGCTTCCTCTCCTGTAACAAGAGTGAATTGGACTAGGTGAACTAGGGTCTCTTTCAGCCCTAAATCCTATAGCCTCCTATGAAATTTAATATAGAGATGCTCCCCAAAGGTGTTTGGGGAGAAAGGTGGGAGGAGGGGAGGAGAGAACAGGAAACAACTGGTGGCTACAGTGAAAAAGAACTCTGCACCAGACTGAGGAGGCCAGGGTTCTAGTCCAGCTCTGCCACTTATCCTGGGACCTCCTAACAGTTACTTCCCTTCTTAAGACCTCAGTTTCCTCTTCTGTAAAATGATTGGAGTTGGACTAAAAGATCTCTTCCAGTTCTAAAATCATATGTTCTACATTCTAAGTCTGTGATTCTACTGTGGGAATTCTGCATCGAATTCACTGCAGACTAGAAACCTGTCTTGGAACGCACGGGTCACGGAACACTGAGCATAGCACAGGAAGTAGAAAGAGCAGGTGTCTATTCTCTTTGTCAGGTTCCCAAGAACCCAAGCCTGAGGCTGCACTGCCCAAGACGATTCCAGGAGGATCTTGGAAGCAGTAGCAGTATCTGGGTGGTGAGATGCAAGTGGTGTAGGCAGGCAGACTTCAGAAAACTGCTTTCACCCCTAAACAGGGCCAAGAGACAAACTTGGCTATTACAGCTGTGGTGGCTATCACCAGGAAGGAAGTGTCTCTCCATACACTCTACCAGACACTAAAGAGCTCACCAAAAACTTTCTGCCAGGGAAGGGCTAATCCCTATGTTACTCCCTACCCTCAAACTGGCAGGGAATTTTAAGTCAACATTTTGTTCCTGGGTTAAAGGCTGCATGTCTGTCTCTCTTCCACCTACCTTGACAGCCTCAGCATGGGTCACTCGGCCCAAAGACTTGTCGTTTACTCTCAGGATCTGGTCGCCCACCCTTAGCCCCTCCTTCTCCGCCAGGGAGCCTGGTTCCACCAGGGACACGTAAATTCCCACGCCGTGCTCAGAGCCACCTCGGATGCTGAAGCCGAGACCCTCGTTGGTCTTGCTTCTCCTAAGACTCACTAGCCGGACCTCCCCGCGCAGCTCCTCCACAGGCGCCCCCTCGGGGCCAGAACCGAAGTCCACTTGGGACGGTCGGCTGGACAGTGACTGGGGCTGTGGGAGCCAGTAGGCGGCAGGAGGAGGAGGAGAGGCAGCGGTCGCACCGTCCAGCAGCCCCCGGCCGGCCCCATTGGAGCCCCCAGGGGCTGATGCGATGTGGGACTTGAGATAGGGCCCCTCAGACGTGTACTGGTCGAAGAGCAGCTGGTCCGAGCGCGGAATGACCAGGCGCAGCATGGGAAGCAGCTGTCGCTTGTCCGGGCTGTCAAGCAGCAGGCGCAGGGTCCGCACCAGGTCGTAGACGTTCCTCCGCGAGTGGTAAGCATTCAGGCAATGGGTGAACTGCTCCCGCTCCGCATCGCTCAGCAGCAAGTTGAGTGCATGGTGCAGCTTGCGCACGTTGCCCGACAGCAGCCGGAGCCCGCTGCCAGCCGAGCCAGCCGCCGCCCCGGCCGCCGAGCCCAAAGAGCCGGTGGAGGACGAGGTCACCGACAGGCGGTCCAGCTGGGTGCTCATCTCCCGACCTCAGCTTCGCTCTGAAGCGGGGAGCCCTGGAGGCTGGATGGGGTTGAAGGCTGGGGATTTTGCAGCGCCGGACCTCCTTCCCCCACCTCCAAGTCAGACCATTCCCGGGCTCCCCCAGCCAGGCCACTTCTTCTCCCTGGCCTGGGGGACCCCCACCCTCTAAATTGGGGGCTTTACTCCCAAAGCCCCCTGCAAAGCAGCCTGGGCGAGTCCCGAGCTGTCAAACAAAGATCCCGGGGCATGTCCGGAGCTCAGAATCGACCCCCGCGAAAGGTGCCCCGAAATGCAAAATTGGGGAAAAGTGGATGAATGGATCCCCGCCTCCAAAGTGCAATAGGGGACCGGCGCCCGAAGTGCCTTGGAGCTGTCCCACGAACAGGAGAAGCTGTTCCGAGGCCGCTCCGGAGCTAGCCGCCTTTCCAGGTCGGCAGCGGGGCACTTTTGCTAACTGTTGAGCTCCCCGCCCCCCGAGCTCCAGCACCAGCCTCTGCTTCCAGCTTGTTCCGACGTCTCAACCCTCACCCCGCCCCCTGCCCCCCCCCTCAAAACCTCCCCCTCCCGCGGGATCTTCAGGAAATGACGTCCCTTCTAGCGCCCTCCAGTTGCCAGGAGACGGGGTGATACAGTCCAGCCCAGGGAGAGGGGAAGGGAGGAGAGGGGAGAGGAGGGGAGGGGAGGAGAGGGAAAAGGGCGTGGGGAAGGAGGAAAGCTAGACACTGGCGCCTGGGATGAGCCCGACGCGCCTCGCATCACCCCTGTTCAAGTTCTTGTGTTCTGACTGCTGCCCCACCCCTCACCCTCTACTCCAGTTGGAAGGACGCAGGGAAAGGCTTCAAGGTGTGGGGTTAGGTTAAGATGCACTACTTCTCTGACCATAATCCAGAAAATTCAAGAGGAAAAAAAAAAGGAGCGTATGTTTTTCAAAGAAATTGGAGCACAGCTATTGGGCTTTCTTTTTCTCCCTGAATTGTCTGGATAATTGCCTCAGTGCTCCTCTACCTTGGCCACAGCAGGCCCAGCTTAAATTAGTGTCTAGTGGACACTGTGGTTGTTTTTAATAACCAGTTAAGCCGGCTTTAGGCATCTGCTTTACAGCAGCTGGTCACCAGCAGTTAATAGCGGCCGTCTTTCTCTTTTGCTCTCAATTGCAGTTGAACCTTTGATACAATTGGCCAAACACATTTAAACAAACAAAAAACACATCCTTTTCTTTTCCCCGAAATATATTTAACTGGACGTCTTCAAACACTATCAAACATGGGGTGTAATTAATGCACACCGTTCAGGTCTTCTGTGGATGTATTTCATTCTCAGCTTTCTCCTAGTTGGGTTTCTAATTATAATGACTGTGATTGGTTTGATAACTGCATCCCTGGAGCTGTACTATCACTTTGTTCCGGCAAAACTGCAAACACAATCACATGCAGAACACCACCACCAAAGATGTTTATGAAAAGGTGTTTCTCTTTGGGCATCAGAAACAAAGCTAGGCACATATAATGGAAAAAGAAAGGTTTTTATTTGAAAACGCTGAAGGATGTGCTAGTGGTGTGCCCTTGTCCTTTGTGTCAGGCACCAAGAGTGCAGGAGGTTGAGAGAGAGAGAGAGGTTTGTTTTCTTACATCCATCTTGCATAAGCACCTTAGTATCAACTTGCCCTTTGTGCTCTTTAAGGACAGGGAGTGTACCTCTATCCAATTTCATCTTTGAAAATGCATTTGGCTGTGCAAGAAACGATCACTGAAAAACCCAAGCTATCTGTGCATTTGGAGGTTGTCACGGGCCCAATCCAGAAGAAAAGGGAGGCAAGATTCCTGTTAGACTGGTCTGAGGAGGCTTGGCGGTACACTGCCCCCTTCAGAATGAAAATATTATTCTCCCCATGTGTAGCCATCTCACTTTTCACTCAACGGGAAACTCTCTACTAAAGAGTTATTATTGTCCCGATGCTGATGAAACAGCAGTAACCTTCTTCCCTTCTATGGCTTTTACAGAAACTCTAATCCAGAGGGGTACAGACAGGAGGTTGGGGGGAAGGAATGGCAAGGGTGGAATGGACTTGGCTAATAGCACTTCCTGGATATTGTTGTTGGGTACCTTTCTTATTTACACTAATCTTTTTTCACAGCAAATCTTGAAAGTTGTTTTACATTACAAAGTCATTTAAATTTTTCTTTTCTTTATCCATTGGTATATATTCTATAGAAGGTGATAAAAGGAGATTTATATTCAATTTAGAGATGTACCTCCCATGTCTGTTTACTCATTTATTTTATTCAAAAGTAGTGAAAGCCACTGTGTGAGACTATTATAAGTTCTGTAGTGATGGTCACAGGAACTAGAGCTAGAAGGGACCTTAGACATTATATAGACCAACTCCCTCACCGGACAGAGGAGGAAACTGAGGCCCAAACAGTCACACAGTAGTAATTAGCATAGCAGGGATTTGTGTCTAGGTCCGATGATTTTAAGTCAACATACTTTGAACAAATAACATGTTGTCTCCATAATTTCACGAGTGTACCTTCTTTGAAATTTTTATATTTAAATTTTAAAATTTAAAACCAAACACAGCATACACATTGCCAATTAAAATCTGAATAACAATAATAACAATAACTCATTCCATAGCTTTGAAGTTTACAAAGAATCTTCCTCCTTTTGGCAACAACCCAACAACTACCAGCAGGCAGTTTCAGTATTATTATCTTTATCTGAAAATGTAGAAAGTGAGGCTGAGAGGTGTGAAAGGACTTCACCAAGGTCTCATATCCAATACATTGCAGAACCAAGACTTACACTCAAGTCTTCCCACTCAAAGACTCGGCTCTCTCCACAGACTGCCTTATCCTTGAGTACTGATAAAGCAATGTCAGGAAGGGAAAAAAGAAACAAAATAACACAACTGAAAGAAGAGGATTTTAAAAAGGGGGAAGGGGATTAGTAGATAAAACATCCCTGGGACAGCTGGGTGGCATAATAGATAGAGGGACAGCCCTGGAGTCAGGAGTACCTGAGTTCAAATCTGGCCTCAGACACTTACTAGCTATGTGACCCAGGGCAGTCACCTAACACTGTTTGCCTCAGCTTCCTCACCTGTAAAATGAGCTGGAGAAGGAGATGGCAAACCACTCTAGTATCTTTGCCAGGAAAACCCCAAGTGGGGTCCTGAATTGACACAACTGAAACAACTAAACAACAAAACATACCTGATATCTTGGCCAGAGAAAACTCAGGGAAATGGGAGCTCCTCTGACGCTGAACAGATTCTACCCTCTGCAAACAGCCAGATCTGAAATGGAATGAATGAGACAGCTTCTTCACTCTTGCATGTTACTACTAGAGAAAAGATTTCAACCAGTTGAGTAATCATTGCAGCTCACAGAGTGGGTTGGTTCCACTCTGGAGCAACCAAGAAGACAATATCAGCTGGGAAAAGGTAATTATTACCCACATGGTGGGAAGGTAATTGATGGGAGTACAGGGAGAGAGAAAAAGAGATGGAAGAAAGAAGAAGTATGAAAAAATCGAATAGAGAAATTAGCTGAAATCTTTCTTCTGTTCACTGTGCCCTGTCTTCTTTCATCATCCTAGGCAAGCCACTTGGAGGCCTGAATTTGAACATCTGTAAAATGGAGAGTATGTTTTTGACCCATGTTACAGAGCCATAGGGGAGTAATGAGAGAAAGTGATAGTAAAGCTCTGGGTAAAGGTGCCTCAGTTAGGCAAAACTGATTTGGGAACTAGATTAGGTCAGGGAAGGGAAAGAAGGCTTGGAGAGCAGTAGGAGTGACCTTATCAATGATAGTACATTGTAATCTGTTCAGGAATAGATGAGAGATTCTTTAATGAGTGAATTATTTGGGTTGTACTGAGAAAAAAACAACTCTCAATTCCTACAGTGACTTGGTTTAAATTAAAATAGCTCTTAATGAAAATACTTTGCTTGTTTGCCAGAGAAACTGTAATTATTCAAGGGAAAAAAAACTTTAGTCCCAATTAATCTGAATATTCCAAGTGAAACTATTTTGGGGGTCTGAGTTAAAGGGATAATTGCCTCAGTTCTCCACTGTACCATGTGTGTTTTTAGAATATAACTGGCAGAGGGTAGAAACAGCATAATATACTAGTTCAGTGAAAAGAACACCAGGAACAGGTAGTTCACAAACGAAAACAACCATATGAAAGAATGCTTCAAATCACTGATGAAAGAGAGATGCAAAACAAGCAGCTAAGGTTTCAACTCACATCTAGCAAACTGACAAAAATGACCAAAGATGGGATTAGTCAGTCATGGAGTAGATGTGGAAAGACAGGCGCTGTTGGTGGTGCCGTGAAAGCAATTTGGAATCATTTTAAGAAAGTGACTAAAATGTTTATATCCTTTGATCCAGAGACTCTACTGCTAGGCAAATGCCACAAGGAAGCAAAGTCTCTGTATACACCAAAATATTTATAGTGGAACTTTTTGTAGTAGCTAAGAACGAGAAATAAGGTAGAGACCCATCACACTGGGGAATGGCTAAGCAAATGGTAGTATATGAAAGGAATGGAACATCACTGTTTTGCAAAAATAGTACTGTGGACAATACAGAGATATATAAGAAACAATCTTCCACCTCCAGGAGATTAAGATCTATGGGAGAGATATAACAATGAAGATGAGTCTAAACAAGTACCTCTCCCCATTTAAAGTAAATAACAAGATTTTAATTAGATGGCAACACACCTAGATATGAACAAGGCCTAGACACATCCATTGAATCAATCGCTGCCTTTAGATTAAGCTTAAAAAGTCCTTGACCAATTTAATTGTATTTGAAAGACAGTTGATGAACTAGCATGACATCACACAGAATTCTATTTGGATTGGTTGAGAGACTTAGGCAAGCTAATTAGAATCGGTGATTTGATTGTCTATCAGCTTATTGATTAAAGCCTCCATCCAAGCTCCGGAAAGATTTTTTGTTTTCTTGAGGGCAGGAGGGGTGGAATGAGAATTCCTCAGCTTCAGCTTTAACCGTATGAGGATCTTGCAAACTATGGAGAATCAGAGGATTTGGACCATATTCATCAGCAACTTACCTAATAGAGTGACAATGTCTACATCAGAGTAGAGGATAGACTGGACTTGATAAAGAAAGGCAGATTCAAGATTCTATAAGCCCAGCAGAAAATCACCATACCTAAGGGGAATATCTTAAGGACTCTAGCAAAAGAACTTCTAGAAACTGGTACCCCACCTTTGCCATACATTGGCCTAATTTTGAGCCCACGCTCCCCTGCACTCTATAGGTACTTGGGGGAAAAGTACGTCACAGACTTTGGTGGGGGCGATGAGAGAGGATGGTTTGTACCAACTATACTACCATAATAACTGTTCCTAAAAGCAAATTAAGCCTGGCTGACTGGTATTAACTGATGGTCATAGGAGGAAGTATATTGATGGGGCTTTTGAGTGATATCCTCCCCCACCCCTCAGAAATCCCATAAACCCTGAGAGGAGATCTAGCAGTCAAGCTCTGGAGACTTGACCTGCCAGTGCTAATGTGGGGTTGGGGAGAGTAGCTTCAGAGCCTGTGCTACAGGACAACACATAAACAAAGAGAAAATTAAAGAACATAGAAATCAGTCAACACATATTTTTTAAACACTTACTATGTGCCAAGCATTGCGCTAGGGATTCACAAAAAGTAAAAATGAACAAACCCAAAAAAATCCTATTACCTGCCTTCAAGGAGCATACATTCTAAAGTGGGAACTAGTGGTAGCCATTGGATGTAGGGGAAGGGGCAGAAAAGACCACTTATAGAAGATGGGCTCTGAGAATAAGGATAACGATACTACAGGTTTCATATAAAATGGTAGTATATGATTGTCAAATGAGTACTTGGAGTTTAGAGCTGAGATTGAGGCAGACCAAACAAAGAGATAAGATGTGGGACTTGAAAAACAGCCAGATTTAGACAGAAATAAGGCAGGGAGGTGTGGACTTTCCAGAACTAGAAGGGAACTTAGAGATCATCCACGGGGAAATGCAGACCGAACAATCTCCGATTCTGTTATATGAAGAATTATGGGAATAATAATTCATTTCACATGGTCTTTCAACATTTTTAAGATGCTTTCCTCAAAGTGTTTGTGAAATAAATCATGCAAGTACGATTATTTCCAATTTACAGAGGAAGAACCCAAGGCTTAGAGAATTTAAGTGATTTGCTCATGGCCATATAGCTAATGTCAGAGTCGGGATTTAAACCTAACTCTGTTGATTCCAGGGCCAGTCTTTTTTCCACTATAATACATTGCCCCACCACTGCTATTCTGACAAAGGAGGAAGAAAGAGTTGCCTGAAGGTTGAAATCAGCTTTGGTTTCCAGAATACTGTCCTTGACTGTGTGGCTGATTCTTGCTTCCCAGTTGCATTCGGTCTGAGGTACTTAGCTTTTCTTTGCCTCAGGGCTTCTAATAACACTTATGGGTACACTTGGCACCCTTCAAGATACTCGTGACCATGCTAGAGGCTATGAAGATCTTCAAATACAGAAGGCTTACATAAGTGCACAGCAGCATCACTATTATATGTACTAAGGCCCACGACCACTGAACACCTTTTCAAATTATATATAACAATGCATATCTGTTACACAGCATAGACAATAGCTCTGTGCATTAACCCCTAATGTATTAAGTGATAGTAGTTAATGTTCCACGCAGATAGCATTGGAATTCCAGCATGTTTGATCATAGAGTCAGTCCCTAGTACATCAATGCATCAAAAAAGAACAAACAATAATGTTTAATCAGAGTCATGGTAGGCAATGTTAGAATTAAGAGAGACCTTGAGACACCAAATTTTAGAGCCGGAAAGGACATAGAAAGTCCAAAAGTTAAGAGAGCCCTTAGCAGAGAAAATGACAGGCCTGGGAGGAACCTCAATGCATAGAAAGAGCTGAAAGGACGTTAGGACATAGGCTATCAAAGCCTGGAAGGTCAGAGTTGGGAGGGACCTCTGAACAGAAAATATTTGATCTAGAAAGAATCTTGAAATCATATAGGATGTTAGAGCAGGAAGAAAATAAGGAACATTGGGCTTTTTTTCTCTTATTTCGCCTTTCAAAGAATTGAGAGAAGTACTTGAACTCTACTGAGAGTGATCAATAAAATTAGCACAGGAAATTTGACATTATAAGGGTTACTTCTGCAAAAACACCAGGTAATAAAATAGCCAACATTTATATACTACTTTGAGATTTACAAAGTATTTTCTAAATATTATCTAATTTCATTCTCACAATGGCCTTGGGAGGAAATTGAAACCCCGACCAAGATAAATGACTTGCCCAGGGTCACAAAGCTAGTAAGTGTCCAGGGATGATTTTGAACTCTGGCCTTCTTGACTCCAGGTGTAGGGCTGTAGGCACTTTGCCACCTAGCACCTAGCTGTGTCTAAGGAAAGCCCTCCCCCGAACCCCACTCCATACACTTTTGCGAATAGTTCCACATGTGATCTACAGAAACAGAAGAACAAGAAGTTCTGTCCTTTTTGAAATATCTATCTCTGCTCCGATTTTAGCACTTGACTTGAGTAAGGACAAAATTGTTTCACTCTCATCAATAGTCTTCAAAAAGAATGTACACGTTCTGCTTGCTTTACACGTTATTATAAGAAAAGCCAACACCCTAATGCCATCGAAAAATGCTACATGTTGAATAACCTTTTTTGATTTAGCCCAATTGCAGTAATTTTCCAGAACACACTACAAAAAAAGCAAGCTGTATAATCTCCAGAGTCTTTATAGGCCTAATTAAAAGGCACTGTAGCAAGAAGGAGAGAGAGGTTACATTTCTGAATCAGATATTCTCTATTTTAGAATGGGAGGAAATGAGAGTTTTAACTGATCTGTGAGGAGGTAAGGAAGGGTCACTCAGGGAGAATATATTCTTTGTTATGAAGCTCTTTAAGGAAGATATTAAGAAGCTTTTCTCTGACTAGGGTTGCATCTTGACTAAATCCAAGGTTATAACATTGGTTCTTAGTCCTCTGTAGCTATCATACTGGGAAGACATGAGCCTATGTTTGGTTGGCTAAAAGCAAATAAGAAGCAGGCAGGGCTGGCCCAAGATAAGATTACAGAATGGTTAAAAGTATGGTTTTTGTTGATACCAAAGAGCAATATGTGTGTATGGGGTGAGGAGGTAATGAGGAAGGGGGGATAGGGGTACTCCAATAAAGCAGTAAATATTTGGAAGCTGGCTACCAGCAGGCTGGACCAGCACTAGGGCCCTGAGGCTACAACCTTTTAGACTTTGTGACAATGTAGTATAGTCTAGGGGTGTCTATGGACATCCTTTCCAAATAATATTTTTAAATGCATAACATACGGGCTTATATACACAAACTTACACACACAGGCTTACAAAGAAAGCTATTTACATAAAAATAATTATCAAAATTTAAAAAAAAAACAAATTAGTGGACCCTCTAAAAATTGTACACACATCCTTGGAGATCCATGGAACCCAATTTAAGAACTCCTAGCCTAGTGAAAAGAGCTCTTGATTGGGAGTCTAGTAACCCCACAACTTGGGTCTTTTGACTACAGGCTCTGATATTTACTCTCTATGTGACCTTAAACCAGAGGTGGGGAACCTGCAGCCTCCAAGGCCACATGTGGTCCTCTAGGTCCTCAGGTGAGGCCCTTTGACTGAATCCAAACTTCACAGAACGAATCAGTTAGGGTTAGGTGGCAAATTCCCCACCCCTGCTTTAAATTAATCACTTTTCTTGCTCTGGGTTTTAGTTCTTAGATCTAGAGCCAGAAGCACCTTAGTGACTAGTTTCTTCACTTTACAGATAAGGAAACTGAGGTTCAGTGAGGTCACTTAGGCAGTAATGGTAAAGGCAGAATTCAGACCTAGTCTTCTGACTCCCAATCCCCTGTTCTTCCCATGATGAGCCCTGGGACCAAGGTTGAAATATATAGTTATAGAGAGACATTTAGATAGATATAGATACATACCTATATATACACATACATACATGTATACACTTTTAAGCTTAATATGCATTAACATTTTTTCTTTCACTTTCTAAATCTAGGCAATCAATAAAACAATAATTCAAGCTGTGATTAGGAGTGTAAATGCTCACACTGAAAATTTTCAAATTAATTCTCTAGGTAAGAGCAGGCTCCTGAGCATGCCTGGTAAGGCTCTGAGTGTAAAGTGATGGCCATTCAAGCACCTTTCTAAATGCGTTCACCCCTCAGTAAGATTATAACCTTAGAGACCTGGATTCAGAGATTAGTTCTGCCACTGGCCCACATTTATAATACTAGGTAAATGACTTTCCCTCTCAGTGTCAATCTGTTGTCATTAAAAGTAGAATAAAAGTATTTGTATTCCTCCATATTGAAGGAAGTTGGAAGACACATATCAGTCTTTGTGCCCCAATTCTAAGAAAGCTGCTGAGTTAAGTGGTTATTCTTGTAGGCATGTCAGGACCTTTGGTTCACAACATCTTAAGTCAGAAGATTTAGGAAGGAAGTTAGGAAGGACTCTATAGAACATTTAGACCAATAACCTCATTTCACAGATAAGAGAACTGAGGCTCAGTCAAACAGAGAAGAAGTGCCAAAACTGGAATCCAAATCTAAGTCCTCTGACCTTGGATCTGGTCTTCTTTCTACTCTAGCACATTGCCATGAAGCCTCAGACACTGAACCTTGAGGCTCAGGGCTGGTCTGCTCTCCTGCTCAGCAAGCTTTCAAAATTCCATTCCTGACTCCTCCCCTTCTCAGATTCCAGGACAGGATTGCCAGCAAGTGCAAGATAAACAGTTGTCATAGCCCCAGAAGCCAGGTCATTCATGCATGTGCCTTTCAGGATGGTTGCTGTCCCCCTAGGAGGCACAACTAAGACTACCAAGGAACCATTTGTGGTCAGTTAAGGGCGGTGAGATAGTGCAATAGATAGCAAAAGTACTGAGCCTGGAGTTAGGAGGTCCAAAGTTCAAATCCAGCCTTACACACTTACTAGCTGTGTGACCTCAGGCAAGTCACTTAACCTTAATTTTCTCCACTGTAAAATGAGGATAATAATAGCAGCTCCCTCATAGGGTTGTTATGAGGATCAAATGAAATAATATTTTAAGGCATTTAGCACAATGCCTAGCACGCAGTAGATGTTGAATAAATCTTTTTAGCTACAGTGTCAGATGGTAACATTGAACAAGAATACTTCCTCTAAGAGAGCTACCCTTTCTAGGGACTGCCTGGGACATTACCCGTTCTGGGACCATTCTAAATCATCCATATCCCACGAGGACATGGGAAGAGCTTCACCTTCAGCCCCTACGCCTGCTTTCTCATCTGTAGAAACAGTAGTATTTGCATTCACCAACCTCCCAGAGCTGTTAAGAAGAGAGCAGAAAAGTTTTTTATAATTGTGAGCCTGCCTACTCAGCACAGTCTAGCTGAGGGGAGCATGATACTTTTGAAGGTTGAAACTATGCAGAAAGTATCCTCCTCCCCTCACTTCTAGGAGCCCAACCTTTATTGCAATTTTTTATTTTTCTAGTATGGACAAAGACTGTTCAGAAGAAGACCTTTTCGGTCATGGAGTAAGGGAAGGGGGAGTAGAATCAAACTGGATTCACCCCCATTTCTACCCAAACACACACACACACACACACACACACGTACACACACAACAGTGGGTCTGGGTGGTTTGACTCATCATAACGTCTCAATAGGCTAAGGCTTTCTGAGTCTTTTTCAAATCTAGTAAAATGTCTATGTTGTGAAAACAAAGAGCACCGGGAAGTCAGGAGTCTATGAGTTACTTTGTTTCAAAAGGTTTGCAGTCACCCGAGTCTGATTGGAACAGACCTGTGGCTCATTGACAGGTCCTTCATTACACTCCAGCTAAGATATTTATTCAGCAGTGTTATGCCCTATGACATTTTCACAGACATGACTTTGTTTGGCTTTTCAGGAATTTGTCATTTCCAAGTTTCATTTCATTTCATTCTAATTTTCTTTGTAATAATATCTGACTGACTCAGCACCTAACAGTCTCTCTGGAGTCTTTGGCTCTTTCTCGTCTTTTTTTCACGTTAGACTGTTATCTAACTGAACCACCTTTGATACAATGTCCTTTTTAGTCATCTTCCTTGCAAGCTGGCAGGCAGAAAGCCAGCCAGTGGTTCTCATGAAGATGGAGAAAACAAGTGACCTCTGAATACCTCCTAGAAAAACCATGGGATTCAACATCTCGGGTGCTACCCATGTAAAGTATTCTAGAGCTCATCTCAGGTTCTAAAAACATCTCAAAGAATGACCATCTGATGGTTAACCTATCTTGTACTAGTTAATGCTGTGCATATGAAGGGGGTCAAGAAACACCATCATCACCATCATCATAGAATCATATTTAAGATCCATAACCAAATGAAATGTGCAAGGAGATGGTAGTAGAAAGATGTTAGATTGTAGATTTTTTCAAAACATCCTTTTAAGTCCAGTGATTTGGAAGGTAATTTAGAATCATAAAACATTAGAACTGGAAAGGACCTCAGAACAGAGTATTCTAAGAACATGGACTACTACAGCAATGAGGGATCTTAGAGCACTGAATATTAGCAATGGAAGGGACTTTGGTACATAGAATGTTAGAACTAGAAAAAAGATAAGATCCTGCAAATGTAAGAACTGGAAGGACTTCAGAATGTTGAAGAAAAGAATATTAATACTGTACTCTCCCTCTTGGGCATATCTGCCATAAATAGTTTTTATTTAGCATTAATTTAACATCCAAGACATTTCTGAATTAGAGAGTGAGATGCTCAAACTGGTATAATTACCCCATGCCCTCTGTATGTTTTTGTACCCCAAGACAATTTGAAGTAACATTGATAGGATCATAATATATTAAAATACAATTTGGGTTAATGTTCCAGAATACTCACCACTTAGTACCTTCCTGAACTCCCTCCAAGGATTAAAAAATGTCTGCTATCAATATCTTAACCTTGAAAGCTAAAAAACATTTAGCCCTGAGTCAGGGCACAGCTTCAAGTAGGTGAGGAAAGTAATGATCTTATCTAGACGAGTCAAATTTGGTTATCACCCTTAATCCTTTTCCTTAAGAAAAACCTTAGCTTTTTTTTCTAACCACTTTCCTAAAGGAAAAAGTATCAATGGGATTTTAGGTTAAAGAAAAAATTATTTCTTAATGTTTTCAGTTGAATTAAAAAGGAAATCTTTAATATTCTGTTACCTGTTGACTTCCAGAAAACTCTTTTCCTTCCTCAAAAAGTTCAGTGCCTGACTCACAGGCTTTCTCTCCATTCCAGCCTCTGCCCTCATACTAAGGGACTTCCTCCCTCAAGCACACTAACCTCTCAGTACATTAATTTGTACATTTTCCATGATGTACTCCTCTACCCTATGGCAGCTACCACAGGAATGGCCATACCCTTGATCTTGCCATCACCACAGATGTTCTGCTCCACGTTCATGAACTTTGAAATTCACTTATCTGATTGAAATCTGTTGTCATTCCACCTCTCCCTCTGCCTTCCAATCCCAAACCCTGTTCCTCATCCTCATGACCTCACCATGACCACCAGTACTTCTACCCCTCAGCTTTTTCTCAGGCAATCACCCCTACACAGGCTAAACTCTCCTCTCTTCCCGCAACTTCAACTCTACTCTGTCCTCTTCTCTTGAGGTTTCTTGCTCCCTTACCATATCATTGTTCTTACTTTGCCAACCCTCAGATTTGGCTTACTTCTACCATCTCCCTCCTTCTCTCCTATTGGAACACTGATGAATAAAACTGGAGAAAATTGGAAAACCATACTGACTGGGTCAACCACAAATTAATGCTACATAATCTCAACTGAGCCCTAGCTGCAACAGTCACTATCTCACTTGCTAAGGTCGTTTTTCCAAACTTTCAAACCTCTTTAAACCCACCATGGCTCCCATTACCCTGCCCTTTCAGATGAAAACTTTGCCTCATACATCACTGAAAAAAAATGAAGACCATTTGAAAAGTCCCTTTTCTTCCCTCCTCCTCTTCACATGCCACTCAGGTGCATTCTGACACTATCTCCTCCTTCATCTCTGTAATACACAAAGAGGTAGCCTTTCTGTTTGCCAAGGCTAACCCCTCTACATGCCCACGATCCCATTAGAGCCCATCTTCTCTAGCATATTGCCCACCCTATCATCCTTATTCTCTCATTAATTTTCAATTTCTCCCTGACTATTCCCAACTGCCTACAAACACACCCAGGTCACACACTCACCCCTATCTTCGAAAAACCCTCACTTGATACTTCTCTCCCTGCCAGCTACTGTCCTCTGTCTATCCTCCCTCGTGTGGCTAAACCAAGAAGGTCAAGGCTGTCTGTAGTCAGCGCCTCCACTTCCTCAGCTCTTCATTCTCTTGCGCCTTCTCCTGTCCATATACAAACTGTTACCGAGTCCTGTCAATTCTACCTTCACAACACATATATCCCCTTCTTTCCTCAACGGTGCCATCTCCCTGGTGGAGGCCCTCATGATCACACTTCTAGACTATTTCAATAGCCTTCTGGTTGGTTTCCCTGCCTCAAGTCCCTCCCCACTATAGTCCATCCTCACTCGGATGCCAAATTGATTTTCATAAATTAAAAGTCTGACTCTCTCTCTCTCTCTCTCTCTCTCTCTCTCTCCCTCTCTCTCTCTCTAACACACACACACACACACACACACACACACATGCACACGCACACATACATACAGACACACACCCTATTCAGTAGACTCTGATGGCTATTACCTCCAAGATGAGACAAAAGTATTGTCTGGTTTTCAAAGCCACTTGCCCCCTCATAATTACCCATTCTTCTCACACTCTACTCGCTCCCATGTACCCTATGATCCGGTGATACTGATCTCCTTCCTGTTCCTAGCATAACACATTCCACCTCCTAAATCCAAGCCTTTTCACTTGGCCATTCCCCAGGCCTGGAATTCTCTCCCTCCTTGTCTCTGCCTCCTGGTTTCCTTTAAATCCCACCTCCTAAAAGAAGCCTTTCCTCTGTCTCCTTTAATGCTAGCACCTTTCCTCTGGGATCACCTCCAATTTCTCCTGTATAGATCTTATTTGTACACTGTATACTGCCTGTACATTGTATGCGTATTTGTACACTGTCTCCTCCATTAGACTGTGTGCTCTTTGACAGCAGAGACAGGCTCCACCTTCCTTTGTATCTCCAGCACTTAGAAGGGTGCTTAGCACATAGTAGTAAATAAATGCTTGTGTAGTAGTACCAATCAATGCTTGGTGGATTGACTCTTATAATAACATGAAATGTTTAAAAAAAAAAAGACCCTGGAACGTCAGAGTGAGAAGGAACTTTAGAGATCATCCAGTTTGACTCCTTTGTCTTACAAGTGAAGAAGCTGAGACTCAGAAAGAAAAACAGCATTGTCCAAGGTCACAGAGCTAACAAATGTAGAACCAGGATTGAACCTGGTCTCCTAAATAATGCAGGGCTTCTAATTTATGTGGATTCTGGTCTTTAATGTCTGTTGAACAAATAATTCTTGCTATCTTTTTGCATGATAGCAGAGAGTGTGATAATTACCCTATTAGTATCATTTGCTAAAACAGAAGGGAGGGAGAGAAGGAAGGTAGGGAAGGAAGGAGAGAGGGAAGTAAAGAAAGGAAAGGAGAGAGGAAAGAAGGATTGAATAAGCGTCTACTGTGTATCAAATATTTACAAATATTACCTCATTTAAGCTTCACAGCAACCCTAGGAGGCATGTTCTATTATTATCCCCATTTTACAGATGATGAAACTGAGTCAGACAACAGTTAAGTGACTCACCCTTGGTCACACAGCTAGAAAGTGTCTGAAGCAGGATTTGAACTCCTAACTCCAAGCCTAGTGCTCTCTCTCCATTTGTCTCCTAACTGCCACTCTTCCTCTACACCTGGACTTCTTGATTGAAAAATCAAGTCCTTGGGGAACTTGCTTCTGGGTCCTTGCAGCAGTGTCTCTAACAGAATGAAATAATGAATGAAAAAGCATTTATTAAGTGTTTACTAGATGCCAAGCGCTCAGCAGCTGTTTTTCCTCACCAAAGCATTGTGTATGCTCCATGAGGCTTGGAATTATGCTAAATACTAAATCCAAACAGTGTAATACAGGTTAATTAAGAACAAATCTCTTTGACTTTATGGTATGTGAAGCTGCAGAAATTGATTATGTAGAGATTTTTGTTTTAAGGTCTTAATTTCTCACTCGTGTATTCTCCTGGTGGCTTCAACCTTGTGTTTCTATTTAAAATATATATACATACATATGTGTACAAACATTATACATATATATATATATATTATAAATTCAATCAACAAGCATTAATTTTATTTCCCTTCCCTCTCTTCTCCTCTCCCCACCTTTAACAACAAGGTCAGTTCAGCTGGGTAAGCCATGGGTTTCTCCCATATTCTGAGACAACACAGAACTGACCTACTTAGCTAAAACGTGCATCTCTGCTTAATAAAAGGTTTTAAAGCCACTGACTGTATCCAGTTTTAGGGACCACTGCCAAGATAGGAATAAAGATGGAAATCACAGAAGAGGGGAAATTTTCTTAACTTCTCAAAGAACATTTCTTCAGAAAAGGGCATTCATCTGCAATGAAGGTTAAAATCCCTTGACTCATTAAAGTTGGGGCCACTGCTTTCTTTCTTGCTTGTTAGCCAAGCTCCTAGAAGTAAGATTGGCATGTTGTGTCTTTGTTTTAATTCCATCGTTTTTTCCCAGTGGATTCTGATTGCATTCAAAAATATTTATTCATTTAATGGAATGGAATAATTGTCCCCTGAACTTCGGAGAATGACAGCCAGGTACAGAACAGCAATGCCCAAAGGACACAGAGAACAGCAAGCAATTCTCTCTCTCTCCCTATGGTCCTAGGGAGCTCCTTGCTTAACTTGAAGCCCTGTTAGTTAGAAGTTCCAAATGAAAGCATGAAAGCATTCACTACAGTTAGACCATCTTTCCCTCAAACTCAGCCTCCCGTCCAGACTTCCCTATTTCTACCAGTAGTAACATCATTCTCTAAATTATCCACGGTAGAAATCTGTCATCCCTGACTCCTCTCTCATCACTTCACACTTGCATTATCTCAGTGATCTCCTTCTTATCTCCAGATCTGGATCATGAGCACTGGAAGGGACATTGGGCATCATCTAGCCCAACCCTTTCTGTTTTCCTGTAAGATTTCTCTCTATGGTCTACCAGGCCTTTCAGTCTGTCTTGTCACTCTACCCTCTGGACCCCTCAGGTATTTTTTTTTCTTTCTTAATTTATTTTTAGTTTTCAACATTCATTTCCACAAGAGTTTGAGTTCCAGATTTTCACCCCATCTCTCTCCTTTCCCCCACCTCAAGATGGCATACATTCTGACTATTCATTTCCTCCAGTCTGCCCTCTCTTCTATCACCCCTCCCCGCCATCCCCTTTCCCCTTACTTTCCTGTAGGGCAAGATAGATTTCTATACCAAATTGCCTGTATATCTTATTTCCCAGTTACATGTAAAAACAATTTTTAACATTTGTTTTTTTTAAAACTTTGAGTTCCAAATTCTCTCCCTTCTTCCCTTCCCACCCACCCTCATTGAGAAGGCAAGCAATTCAATATAGGTTATATATGGGGAGTTATGCAAAACATTTCCATAACAGTCATGTTGTGAAAGACTGACTATATTTTCCTCCGTCCTATCCCATCCCTCATTTATTCTATTTTCTCCTTTGACCCTGTCCCTTTTCTAAAGTGTTTGCTTCTGACTACCCCCTTCCCCAATCTGCCCTCCCTTCTATCATCCCCCATCCCCTTCCCCCCTACTTTTCTGTAGGGTAAGATACCCAATTGAATGTGTATGTTATTCCCTCCTTAAGCCAAATCTGATGAGAGTAAGGTTCACTCATTCCCTTTCACCTCCCCCCTCTTCCCCTCCGTTGTAACAACTTTTTCATGCCTCTTTTATGTGAAATAATTTACCCCATTCTATCTCTCCCTTTCTCCTTCTCCCAATATATTCCTCTCTTACCCTTTAATTTTATTTTTTAGATATAATCCCTTCATATTCAACTCACCGTGTGACCTCTGTCTATATGTATATTCTCTTCAACTACTTTAATACTGAGAAGGGTCTCATGAATTACACACATCATCTTTCCATGTAAGAATGTAAACAGTTCAACTTCAGTAAGTCCCTTATGATTTCTCTTTCCTGTTTAGCTTTTAATGCTTCTCTTGATTCTCGTATTTGAAAGTCAAATTTTCTATTCAGCTCTGGTCTTTTCATCAAGAATGTTTGAAAGTCCTCTATTTCATTGAATATTCATTTTCCCCCCTGAAGTATTATACTTACTTTTACTGATTAGTAGATTCTTGTTTTTAATCCTAGCTCCTTTGACCTCTGGAATATCATATTCCAAGCCCTCCAATCCATTAATGTAGAATCTGCTTGTGTTATCCTGATTGTGTTTACACAGTACTCTAATTGTTTCTTTCTGGTTGCTTGCAATATTTTCTCCTTAACCTGGGAACTCTGGAATTTGGCTACAATATTCCCAGGAGTTTTCCTTTAGGGATCTTTTTCAAAGGCAATCAATGGATTCTTTCCATTTCTATTCTACACTCTGATTCTAGAATATCAGGGCAGTTTTCCTTGATAATTTTTTGAAAGATGATGTCCAGGCTCTTTTTTTTTTTAGATCATGGCTTTCAAGTAGTCCAATAATTTCTAAATTATCTCTCCTGTATCTAGTTTCCAGATCAATGGTTTTTCCAATGAGATATTTCACATTGCTTCTATTTTTTCATTCTTTTGGCTCTGTTTTATAATTTCTTGATTTCTTATAAAGTCATTAGCTTCCAATTGCTCCATTCTATTTTTAAGGAATTATTTTCTTGAGTGAGCTTTTGGACCTCCTTTTCCATTTGGCCAATTCTCCTTTTTAAGGCATTCTTCTCCCCACTGACTTTTTAGACTTCTTTTGCCATTTGGGCTAGTCTATTTTTTAAGGTGTTATTTTCTTCAGTATTTTTTGGGTCTCCTTTAGCAAGTCATTGACTTGTTTTTCATGGTTTTCTTGCATCATTCTCATTTCTCTTCCCAATTTTTCCTCTACTTCTCTTATTTCATTTTCAAAATCCTTTTTGAGCTCTTCCATGGCCTGTGACCAATTCATATTTTTCTTGGAAGTTTTGGATGTAGGAGCTTTGACTTTGTTGTCTTCTGGTCGTATGTTTTGATCGTCTTTGTCACCAAAGTAAGATACTATAATCTGAGTTTTTACACTGTTTGCTTATTTTCCTAGCCAATTACTTGACTTTTGAGTTTTTTGTCAAGGTAGGACTCTGCTTCCATGGTAGAGAGTGCTCCATCCCAAGGTTCAGGGGTTTTATGCAGCTGTTTTCAGAGCTAGGCAAAAAAAAAAAATACTGAAGACAATAACACCTTAAAAAATAGACTAACTCAAATGTCAAAAGAGGTCCAAAAAGCCAATGAGGAGAAGAATGCCCTAAAAAGCAGAATTGGCCAAATGGAAAAGGAGGTCCAAAAGACCACTGAAGAAAATAATTCCTTAAAAATTAGAGTGGAGCAATTGGAAGCTAATGACTTTACGAGAAATCTGGTCTGTGAGTGACTGCAAGCACTCTTTTCTGCCTTGGAACTGTGAGGAGGATTCCCTCTCCACAGCCTCCACAAACTCTGCCATGCCACCACTCCTTCTCACCCCAGGACCACCACCCAGGACTGCAACTTAGATCCAAGCAGAGTAAAGCAATAGAATCCTGCCTCAGCACCAGCAAAGAGATCTCTGCAATCCTCCTCTGATCAGCCTTTTGATCCCCCCACCATCTGTGGTCCTGGAACTCAGGAAGCAGCCATTGCTGTTACTGCTGTTGCTGCTGCCGCCTCCTCCTCCACCACCACCACCACCACTACTTCCACTGCCCAGGGGCTGCAGCCAGACTGCACTCCTCTCTCACCCAGGTCTGACAGAGTTTTCCCAGATCTGCCAAGCTGTCTTTGGCATTTATGAGTTGAGAAGTCTGGAAACCATCATGGCTGCCAGTGATTCAGTCCTCTGAGGCCTGTTCCTGTTCTAGCCCCATCTGTGCTGGCATGACCCATGCTGGACTGTGCTCCACTCCCAGCCTAGTGTGACAGATTTTTCCTGGGGACCTTCTAGGTTGTCCTGGGCTGGAGATTTGTTTCAATCTGTCATTTTATGGGTTCTGTAGCTCTAGAATTTGTTTAGAGACATTTTTACAGGTATTTGGAGGGGTTTGGGGAGAGCTCAAGCAAGTCCCTGCTTTTACTCTGCCATCTTGGCTCTGCCCCCACCCCTCAGGTAGTGGTCTGTCCTTTCTCACTAAATTAGTCAACATGCATTTATTAAGCACTTACTATGTTCTGGACACTCTGCTAAGTGCTGGGGATACAAAGAAATGCAAAGCAGTCCCTGTCCCTAAGGAACTCATAGTCTAATGGGGGAGATGATATGAAAAAAAATGTACATAAAAGATATATACAGAGTAAATAGAAGTTAATATCAAAGGGAAGGAACTGGGTAGGGGAAAGAAGAAAAGAGGGGGCTGAGAGAGATTGGTAGGGACTTAAAAGGGATTTGAACCAAGTCTTGAAGGAAGCCAAGAAAGCCAGAAGGTAAAGGTGATCAAAAAGAGAATTCCAGGCCAGGGGAATAGCCAGTGAAAAAATGTGGAGTCAAGTGATTGAAGGTCCTGGTTGAGGAATAGAAGAAAGCCATTGTCTCTGGATTGTAGAGAACATGAAGGGGAATAAAGTATAAGATGACTGGAAAGTAGTAAGGGACCGGTTTGTTAAAGGATTTAAAAGCCAGAAAGAGTATTTTATGGCTGATCCCAAAGGCAATTGGGAACACTGAAGCTTACTGTTCAAAGGGGTGACATGGTCATATTTGTGATTTAGGATGACCACTTTGGCAGCTCAGAGGAGGATGGACTGGAGTAGGAGAGACTTGTGGCAAGGACACCAGCCAGCAGACTACTGTAATAGTGTAGGTAAGAGGACATGAGGACCTGACTGAAGGTGGCAGCTCTATAAGTACCTCATGTGAGGAGACATGTATGAGCGATATCATGAAGGTAGCAAGAACAGGACATAGCAACAGATTGCATATGGAGGGTGAATGTCAGTGAGAATGACAACAAAATTGTGAGCCTAGTCACCTAGGCACTGAAAGGATGGGCGTACTTTTGACAGTGAATTTTGGGAGAAAAAAGCACAGGCAATCTGCTAAGCACTAGGGATGCAAAAAAGGTCAAAAAACAAACAAACAACCAGTCCCTGCTCTCAAGGAGCTCATAGTCTAATGAGGGAGACAACAAGCAAATATATATGTACAAACAAGCTATAGACAGCATAAATATAAAATAACCAAGAGAGGGAAGGCAATAGAATTAAGGGGGAGAGAAAAAGCCTTCCTATAGTCAGGGGAATTTTAGCTATTATAACTTGGAGAATGCCAGGGAAGTCAGGAGGCAGAGAAAAGAAAGCCAGGCATTTGAGGCATGGAGAGGGCCTGTGAAAATGCACCATAGGAAGATGTTCTAAAAGGAATAAGAAGACCAGTGTCACCAGATCCTAAAGTATATGGAGGGGGAATAAAATTCAATAAGACTAGAAAAACAGAGAAGGCCAGGTTATGAAGGACTTTCAAAGCCAGAGTATTATATATTTGATCCTGGAAATAATAGGGAACCACTGGAGTTTATTGAATAGGAGAGTGGCATGGTCAGATCTGTGCTTTACTAAGATCACTTTGCCAGCTGAGATAAGGATGGACTGGAGTGGTGAGAGACTTGAGGTAGGAAGACCAACTGGCAGATTATTACAATAGTTCAGGCATGAGGGGAGGAGCTTCAGTGCCCAAGTGGGGGCAGTGATGAAGGAGAGAAAGAAGGGAACATGTAAGAGATGTGAAGGTAGAATCAACAGAAGTTGGCAACAGATTGGATATGAAAGTGAGGAGTTGCATATGACACCTACTGATCTAAGCTGGGTGACAAGGAGTGTTGCCCTTGACAGAAATAGGGAAATTAGGAAGAAAGGAAGATTTTTGGGGTAAAGATATTGAGTTCCATTTTGGACATTTTGAGTTTAATATATCTAGGCGACATCTAATTCAAAATGCCCAAAAGGCAACTGCAGATGCAAGACAAGGTCAGGAGAGATGCTAGCACTAGATAAATAGATCTGATAATCATCTATATAAAGAGGATAACTTTGAGATGAGATCACCAAGGCAAATGGTATAGAGGAAAAGAGAAGAAGGACCAGGACAGATCTTTGGAGGACACTCAAGCTTAGCAAGAGCAACCTGGATGTAGATTCAGCAAAGGATCTTCTGAGAAGATAGCTAGGAGGAGAAGCAGGAAAGAGCAATTGTCATGAAAATCTAGAGAGAAGAGACTACCAATGAGAAGAGAGTGATCCACACTGTCAAAGGCTACAGAGAGTTCAAAAAGGATGAGAACTGAGACTAGGTCATTAGATTTGGCAATTAAGAAATCATTGATAACTTTGGAGAGAATTGTTTTAGTCAAATGATGAGATGGAAAGCCAGATTGCTGAATAGAGGAGAGTGTGAAAGGAAAGGAAGTGGAAGCACCAACTATAGATGGCCTTCTTTAAATATGTATGTGTATGTATATACACACACATGCGCATTATTTATTTTTGGCATTCTTTTTTCAGTTTTGAGTTTCCAATTCTCTTCATTGCTCCAATGTGATATCAACAATACATGTTAAATCAGGGAAAACATATTTCCATATTAGCCAAGATGGGCTTCTTAAGGAGTTTAGACATAAGTTGGAGGAGAGACTTAGGACAATAGCTATAAGGGATGGTCAGAGCAGGTGAAGGTTTTTGAAGGATGTGGAGGAGGGAGGGAGGAGCTCTATATATGTTTGTAGGCACAAGAGAAGTGGCCAGTGGATAGAGAGACACTGAAGACTAGTGAGGGAGTGGAGGTGGTAGAGGAGATTGTCTGCTGAAGAAGTTAGGATGGAATTGTATCGAGCATACCATGATTGCACATATGTAACATATCAAATTGTTACCATTTTAGGAAGAGGGGAGGGAAGGGAAGGGGGGAGAAAAATTTGGAATTCAAAATTTTGTAAAAATGAATGCTAAAATTGTTTTTACATATAATTGGAAAAAATAAAATATTATTTTTAAAAAAGAATACATGTAAAGGGGTCTCCCTTGACAAGGAGAACAGTCACTTCTTTCTGAGACAGGATAAAGGAGTATATTGTGGGGAAAGATATCCAAGTGATATTAGATGAGGAGGAAGGGCAAAAAGAAGCTTTTGGTGAACCCTAAAGCCTCCTGAGTGTTGTCATCTACTCTGCTACTGAACCCTACAATCAGGTTCTTCTCTCTGTCCTGCATCTGAAATTCTTAAATTATCTCTGTTCATTAGAATGTGAGCTCCCTTTGAGCTGTTACTGATTTTGATTCTCTGTCTGTATCCCCAGAACTTAGCACAGGGCTTGGGACATGGTAAGTGAATAATTTATTTCCCATTCCATTCTTTCCATCTCTTATAGTCTAAGGCCAAGGCCAAAAGTAGCAGTTATGATGTAGTGTCAAGAGCATTGATTTAGGAGTCAGAATCCAGATTCTGCTACTTAGTAGCAGTGTGACCTTGGGACAGTCATTTCACTTTTCTAGGACTCAGTTTCCTCCTCTGTAAAATCAGACTAAATTATTTCTAAAGGCCCTTATGTTTTTAAATCCCATGAGCCAAAGTATTCCTTCCAGCTCTAATGTCACAGGATCGTAGATTTAGAGACAGAAAGGACCTTTTATATCCATTTTACACATGAGAGATGATAACTTATCCCAGGTCACAAGGCAGTAAATGGCAAAGGCAAGAACTGAATTGCTCACGTCCTCTGATTTCACTGCCAATGCTTTTACCACCAGGCCATGTTGTAGCTCCAACATCCCATGCTCTAAGGTCCCTTTCAGTTCAAACATTTTATGTTCCATAATTAAATCAACCACCATGTAGCTAAAGGAGAATGGCCTGAAACTGTGAGCAGGGGAGTACTTTCTGCTCCCTCTAGTGACCAGACCTGCAAATACAAACATTTAATTAGTTTTTATTAGTCTCCCTTGGGACCCACTTAATTGCCTTTATTATGGCAGTGGTTGATTCTGAAGCTTGAATGTAGATGTGAAGTGAAAAAAGTCCACCAAAAATAAACCTCCTAAATGGACCCCTGCATCGAACTATTAAGCTGGAACTATAAGCTCTAACAGGCATTAAAAGAGCAGGATAACCCCTATAAACAATGTATTTTGAAAGTACATTGCTGCCCCCAAACCTAGCCTGCCTATTCTTACCACCCAAAACAAAACAAATTATAATTTACCAAACTGAAACTATGGAGGTAGGCACATAGAAGTGCTTGGACTTTAAAAGAACTCAGTTCAAACTGAAATGCCCCATATTGTGGCTGTTACTTTAGGTCCTTATAATCGACAGAATACAGAGGATTTATGATGGTAGCATAGAGCATCACAAAAGGTGTCCAATGAACTAGATGTACCATGCTAATAATATCGAATGCCAGAGCTGGAAGTACCCTTAGAAATGGGAGTGGCCAAGTTGGAAGGGGTCTCAGAACATGGACTGTCAGAACATAGAACATAAAATGTTAGAGGTGCAAGGACTCTCTTAAAACAGAATGCCAGCGCTAAAAGAGATCCTAAGAACACAGAATATTGGATCTGGAAGGACCCTTAGAACGCAGAATGTCACAACTGGAAGTACCTTTAGAGCATAGAATCACTGAGTTTGAAGGAGTCTCAGAACATAAACTGTTAGACCATAAAACATAAAATGATAAATATGTAAGGACTCTTAGAAAACAAAATGTGAGAGCTAAAAGATACAGAGAATGTTAGATCTGGAAGGGCCCAAAGAACAGGGATCAGAATGTCAGAACTGGAAGAGACCTTAAAACAAAGAATGTTGAAACTAAGACTCATTGACTGTTAAAGCTAGAAAAGACCTTTGTAGTTGTTGTTCAATCACATCTGACTCTCAGTGACCCCATTTGGCACTTCCCTGGCAAAGATACTGGAGTGGTTTGCTATTTCCTTCTCCAGCTCATTTTACAGATGAGGAAACTGAGGCTTAAATGACTTGCCTGGGGTCACACAGCTAGTAAGCATCTGAGGCTGAATTTGAACTCTGGTCTATCTACTGGGCCACCTAGTAGCACCAGCCCCCCAAGTTGGTAATATAAGACTTTGAGGAGAAAGATTAAATAATCTACCTCCCTAGAAAGGATCTTAGAACATATCAGAGCTGGAAGGAAACTTTAGAACCCAGAAAACATCTAATCCAACTTCTTCCTTTACAAAGAAGGAAAGAATGTTCTAACACCCTAGTCTCAGAGAAGTCAAGGTCACATAACTAGGCAGCAGAAGAAGGTGATACCATTAAAAGACTGATTTAGGCAAATGACTGACTGTTCCCAAGGCTCATGTGAACTATAATATTGTCTGTTTCTCAAAATATCCTTGTTATATTAGTATAAGGAACGTTATAAATTTGTAATGAAATATATTTTCTGGGTATGCTAATTTGTTCCTTGAGAATATCAATTAGACCTTAAAGACATGAGAATTAGAAATGGTAAAGATCTACAAGGTCATCCCTGTCCTCCTCCAGAAGTAAGAACAGGGATGATCTCTCATCATATACCTCTAGTGGTATGTCTGGAAAAGTTTCAGAGCCCTAATGATATTTCTCTTAATAACTTCTCCTTTCTTTGATCAGACAAGGAAGAAGATAAAACTGGATATTACAGAAAGGAAGAGACTTCTATATAGTTGGAAGGAATCTATCGTCTTTGAGCATTCACTGTCTCTTTCCTTGCCTTTGCTCATATTTTCTCCTCTCCTAGGATGCCCTCCCATGTCCTCTCCAGTTACCAGTAAAATACACATGCTTCAAAGCCCAGCTCAAATGTCATCTCCTCTGTGAAGCCTTCCCTAACCATACTATCCCCCTTCATCTTTATCTTCCTTTATCTCCTATAGCACTGAATGGATGCCATGTATTATAGTGAAAAGGGCAGGGACCCAGGCTTCAGGAGACCTTAGCTGTAGTGTTAATTCTGTTGCCAACTTGTTATATTCCCCTGGGCAATTCAGCTAACTCTTTCAGGCCTCACTGCTCTCTTCTGAGGGGTTTAGACTAGGTTTAGACATCCTCTTATATTCTGTGTATCTGTACTACTCATTTGGTATTCATTGCTAAGTGCTTGTATCCATTTGTGTCCTGTCTCCCTAATTAGAGTGTAAACTGTCTGAGAGTAAAGACTGAGTCTGATTCACCTTTGCATTTAACACTGTGCTCTTCATAGGGCTTTACACATAAAAGATCCTTAAGAAATATATGTAGATTGACTGAAATACAAAGCAAACCATCTCCAAAGACAGCCTCCACTCTCACCCTGAAATCTGGATGCCCTTTCTAGTACAGGCATCCCCCACCCCATGCCCCCAGACACATGTGTCCATGCAGGACACACTGTTACCACTCATGAGGCATTAACCAAGAGCACAGCTATTGTATCAACCATACAAATCAACTTGTAAATGCCTTGAAGAGAACAGGATGCTGAGAATTATCTACACATCTTTGTAAAAACAAGTATTTGCTGGGCACTCTGAGAAGACTAGAAAATTCTAGTCTTAACAATAGAGACACCCTGAATTTTGTGAACGTTGTTTATTTTTTCCCAAAGAATTGTTGATTTCCAGCCATGGTGATGGGTTGAACAGTTGAATACTTTCTAAAGCCAGGTCTGTTCTAGGACAGTAGAACGGGTGCGTGGCTTTCTGAAGAGGGAGGAAGCACACTTTCTACATCTTTGTGTGAAACAGCAGTAGGGCTGTGTGTCCTGGGCTGGGAGGGAAAAAGGCCTGAATTTTTCTAGGTCCAGCTTCCCCACCCACTGACAAGCTGCAAAACATAGAACAATCTATTGGACTGCTTTGTACCTTAGTCTGCCCATCTGTAGAACAGAGGTGTCTTTATCCTTCCCGAAGTCTTGTGAAGCATACTGAAACGAGGGTTGGGAAATGTTATATATAAATGTCAAGTAACATTTTGAGGGAGATACCTCAGTTAACTAGGGAGTTCCTTATGAAATGTTACAATCATTCATCCTGAATTGTACCACTAATGTGTGTGCGGACACATGTGTGGATCTTGGTTTTTCATATCTTCCAGTCTTCAAAACAAGAGTTTTAACTTACTATATCATAATTCAAATTAGAATAACAGATGACACATATATACTGCTCTTTTCCACAACAGCTCTGAGCTAAGTGGTACAAACATTACTATCCCATTTTACAGATGAGGGACTGAAGATTCAGAGAGGGTCAGTGACTTGATTTTATCTATCATTCACGCTACTTTTCTATAGATGGGGCAGTCAATAGCACACTGGGCCTTGAGTCAAGAAGACCTGAGTTCAAATCCAGCCTCAGTTACTTTTTTTTTTTGGTTGCTGTGTGACCCTGGGCAAGTCACTTAAACTCTGTCTGCCTTAGTTTCCTCATCTGTAAAAATGGGGAAAATAATAGCATGTACCTTCCAGGGTTGTTGCAAGGATCAAATAAGATTTTATTTATAAAGAGTTTTATAGACCTAAAAGTGCTATATAAATGCTAGCTGTTGTTATTACCACACCATTTTTGCTGTTGAGTTGTGCCTGACTTTGTGACACCATTTGGGGATGTCTTTTTTTTAATTTAATTTATTTAATATTTTTAGTTTACAGCATTGATTTTCACAAGAGTTTGAATTACAAATTTTCTCCCCATATCTACCTTCCCCTCCACTCCAAGATGGCATGTATTCTGGTTGCCCCATTCCCCAGTCAGCCCTCCCTTCTGTCACCCCATTCCCCCCATCCCCTTTTCCCTTACTTTCTTGTAGGGCAAGATAAATTTCTATGCCCTGTTGCCTGTATATCTTATTTCCTAGTTGCATGCAAAAACTTTTTTTTGAACATCTGTTTTTAAAACTTTGAGTTCCAAGTTCTCTCCCCTCTTCCCTCCCCACCCTCCCTAAGAAGGCAAGCAATTCAACATAGGCCACATGCATATCTTTATGTAAAACCCTTCCACAATACTCATGTTGTGAAAGACTAACTATGTTTTGCTCCTTCCTAACCTCTCTCCCTTTATTGAATTTTCTCCCTTGACCCTGTCCCTTTTCGAAAGTGTTTGTTTTTGATTACTTCTTCCCCCTGTCTGCCCTCCCTTTTATTGTCCCCCCTTTTTTATCTTCTTCCTCCTTCTTTCCTGTGGGGTAAGATACCCAATTGAGTGTGTATGGTATTCCCTCCTCAGGTCAAAGCCAATGAGAGCAAGATTCACTCATTCCCCCTCACCTGCCCCCTCTTCTCTTCCAATAGAACTGCTTTTTTTGCCACTGTTATGCAAGATAATTTGCCCCATTCTATCTCTCCCTTTCTCCCTCTCTCAATATATTCCTCTCTCATCCCTTAATTTGATTTTATTTTTTTAGATATCATCCCTTCGTATTCAACTCACCCTATGCCCTCTGTCTCTCTGTCTCTGTCTCTCTACATATATATACACATACATGTGTGTGTGTGTGTGTGTGTGTGTGTGTATTCCCTTCAGCTACCCTAATACTGAGGTCTTATGAATTACACACATCATCTTTCCATGTAGCAATGTAAACAAAACAGTTCAACTTTAGTAAGTCCCTTGTGATTTCTCTTTCTTGTTTACCTTTTCATGCTTCTCTTGATTCTTGTGTTTGAAAGTCAAATTTTCTATTCAGCTCTGGTCTGTTCACTGAGAAAGCTTGAAAGTCCTCTATTTTATTGAAAATCCAAATTTTGCCTTGGAGCATGATACTCAGTTTTGCTGGGTGGGTTATTCTTGGTTTTAATCCTAGCTCCATTGACTTCCGGAATATCATATTCTAAGCCCTTCAATCTCTTAATGTAGAAGCTGCTAGATCTTGTGTTATCCTGATTGTGTTTCCACAATACTCAAATTGTTTCTTTCTGGCTGCTTGAAGTATTTTCTCCTTGATCAAAGAAACTCTGGAATTTGGTGACAATATTGCTAGGAGTTTTCTTTTTGGGATCTTTTTCAGGAGGCGATTGGTGGATTCTTTCAATTTCTATTTTACCCTCTGGCTCTAGAATATCAGGGCAGTTCTCCTTGATAATTTCTTGAAAGATGATATCTAAGGCTCTTTTTTTGATCATGGCTTTCAGGTAGTCCAATAATTTTTAAATTCTCTCTCCTGGATCTAATTTCCAGGTCAGTGGTTTTTCCAATGAGATATTTCACATTGTCTTCCATTTTTTCATTCCTTTGGTTCTGTTTTATAATATCTTGATTTCTCATCAAGCCACTAGCTTCCATTTGCTCCAATCTAATTTTTAAGGTAGTATTTTCTTCAGTGGTCTTTTGGACCTCCTTTTCCTTTTGACTAATTCTGCCTTTCAAGGAAGGTATTCTTCTCCTCATTGGCTTTTTGGAGCTCTTTTGCCATTTGAGTTAGTCTATTTTTCAAGGTGTTATTTTCTTCAGTATTTTTTGGGTCTCCTTTAGCCAGTCATTGACTTGTTTTTCATGGTTTTCTCGCATCACTCTCATTTCTCTTCCCAATTTTTCCTCTACTTCTCTAACTTGCTTTTCCAAATCCTTTTTGAGCTCTTCCATGGCCTGAGACCAGTTCACGTTTTTCTTGGAGACTTTTTATGTAGGCTCTTTGACTTTGTTGACTTCTTCTGGCTATATGTTTTGGTCTTCTTTGTCACCAAAGAAAGATTCCAAAGTCTGAGTCTGAATCTGCATCCTTTTTCGCTGCCTGGCCATGTTCCTAGCCAACTTACTTGACCCTTGAGTTTTTCGTCAGGGTATGACTGCTTGTAGAATATAGAGTGTTTTGTCCCAAGCTTGAGGGGCTGTGCCATGGTTTTCAGAGCTATTTCTACACAGAAGCTCTGCCACTCCAGTGCTATTCTTCCCCAAGATCCGCCAACGTGGAATGGACTCAGATCTAAGCTGGCTCTGTACTCCTACTCAGATCTGCCACTTGATTCCTCCCACCAGGTGGGCCTGGGGCTAGAAGCAACTGCAGCTGTAGCTCTGTAAGCAGCCTCAGAACTGCATCGCCTCTGCTGCCCCCTGGGGTGGTGGCCTAACCGCAAACTCCTTTCACTCTGTCTCAGCAGTTTTTCCCACTAACCTTCTCTGTTGTCTTTGGTGTTTGTGGGTTGAGAAGTCTGGTAACTGCCACAGCTCACTGATTCAGAGCACTAGGGCCTGTTCTGCCCAGCTCCCAATCTGGTTGGTCCAGGCCTGGCTCATGCTGGGCTCTGCTCCGCTCAGCTCCCAGTTCCATGTGATAGACCTTACCCTGCAACCATCTAGGCTGTCCTGGGCTGGAGCCCTGCTTCCCTCTGCTATTTCTTGGGTGCTGCAGTTCTAGAATTTGTTCAGAGCCATTTTTATAGGTGTTTGGAGGGACCTGGGGGGGAAGCTCATGCAAGTCCCTGCTTTCCAGCTGCCATTTTGGCTCCGCCCCCCCATTTGGGGATTTCTTGACAAAGATACTGGAGTGGTTTGCCATTTCCTTCTCCAGCTCATTTGACAGATGAGGAAACTGAGGCAAACAGGGTTAAGTGACTTGCCCATGGTGACACAGCTAGTAAGTGCCTGAGGCTGGGTTTGAAAGATGTCTTCCTAATTCTCAGCCCAGTGCTCTATCTACTGCACCACCTAACTGCCCATTTATTATACTATATTGAGAACAATACTTATTTGCTGAACTCCAAGTGATGAGAAACACAAATAATGCATTCAATTACTTAGCTGCAAGAGAAACATGGGAAGACATATGAATTGATGCAAAGTGAGGTAAGCAGAACCAAGAAAAAACTATTCACAATGATTGATTACAACAATGTAAATGGATGGAACAAAAAAATGAAAATGAAGAACTACATGTTTATAATGATCATTCTTGGCCAGACAAATTGGAGAGAAAATGTACCTTTCTCCCTTCTTTGCAGAGGTCAGGAACTATGGGTGCGGACCATCACGTACACTGTCAGACTTAACTAATGCATTGGTTAATTTTGATGAACTGCTTCTCTCTCTCTTTTACTTTTATTCTTTGTTACAAGGAAAGACTGGGGAGGGGGTGAGAAAGGAGAGATACCCTTGGAAATTAATAATAATAGCTAAGATTATATAACACTTTAAGGTTTGCAAATGCTTTACAATATTATCTCATTTGATCTTTACAATAACCCTGCAAGGTCAGTGCTATTATTTTCCCCATTATACAGATGAGAAACTGAGGCAGAGAAAGATTAAGTGACTTGCCTAGAGTCACACAGCTGGTAAGTATCTGAGGCTGGATTTGAACTCAGGTGTTCCTGACCCTATATCCAGTGCTCTATCCACTGATCCAACTATTAATGTTTTTTTAATGTCAATAATTTTTAAAATTACTAAACAGTTATTACCTGGATTATATTACTATATTATCTAAAATTGTTGTCTTAACCCCAGTCAGAATATTGCCATGGTCTCCCATGTTCAATGATCAGTACAGTGGTGGCATGTAGTAGTGCTATTAAGATTATATATAATTATTATATAAGCTTTAACTATATATAGATACTATGTGTAACAGATATCCTATAAATTATTATATAAGCGTTTATTAAATATGTATCATTATTGTTCAGTCATGTCTAACTCTTTGTGATCCCATCTGGGGTTTTCTTGGCAAAGATACTAGAGTGATTTGCCATTTCTGTCTCCAGCTCATTTTACAGATAAGGAAACTGAGGCACACAGGGTTACGTGACTTGCCCAGGTTCATGCATCTAGTATGTGTCTGAGGCTGCATTTGAACTTAGGTCCTCCTGACTCCAGGCCTGGCATTCTATCCAGTGAGGTATGCTACATATAGGGATTAGGCTAAAGTGACCTTTAATTAGGGTCTTTGATTCCATCATTCTGTGATTCAGTTTTATACTTTAAAGACTATCATAAAATACTTTGAGATTCCTTGAGTAGCCAGGTAGAAGCTTGAGTTAAAACCAGTGTAAAAATGTAAATAAATCAACAAATATGGAGAATTTGATTTAACAATTTCTTTCCAAGCACCTTAAATTATAATGTGTTCCCTCTTTCTTCTCTTTCTTCTAAGAGTATAAGACATAACAGGAGGGATAATAGTATCCACATGCAATCAGTGCTGTGACCTTCCTGAATTGCAGCTTTTCCCAAAGCCTTGACTAGGGGGCAAACACCACCATGTCATCAGCAGCCTGGATTTGTACTGGCTCCCATGAGATTTCACGAGTTTCTTTCTACAAAACACCACCAATTAATTTTTTTTGGTCTTCTAAGTATTAGAGTGAATGTCATGGGGGTCAGGACCATAATATTCGGTGTCTTAATAGCTTTCCTTGAGATTCATTAAAGTACTTCTTAGCAGGGGATGTTTTTTTAAAGCGAATTAGATTTTTCCCTTATTTTAAGGGTAATGAACCCTCTTGCTCCAGGGAAAAAGAAGAAACTCTACTTCTTCCCTCTTTTGCTTCCTCCTCTCCTTCCCTTCTTCCTTCCCTGCTTTCTTCTTATTCTTCTAGCTTCTCTGGATTTAAGATTACTGAGGGAGAGGATTAGCTAGATACCCCCAGGATATAGGCACCCTGACTCTTGGGTGGCCTGAAGAAGAAACGTAAAGAGCCCCCCAGTAACTCTAGGACTTGCAAGGCCCTGATTCCATTGCAGACCCTGTCCTTATGACCTATAAGGGAATATTACATAATAATATGTTATCACGTAATATATAACATAAGGACCCAAGGCAATAAAAGGAAGAGAGAGTAGAGCTCACTTTTTTGTGGGGCTTGCTACAGCATCAAAGTCTATAATCTACCATATTCTGCATGTGAGCCAGCCTTGACCTTGAGGCTCTATGTTGTGCTAGGTCTCAAGTACAGTAGGAAAGATTTTCAGAATGGTGCAATGTAAACAGCATTCAATTTGCGGTTAGAGAATCTGTGTTTGAATCCATTGCATACCTGCATGAACTTTCATTTCTCAGGGCCTCGGTCTCCTTATCTGTAAAATGATAGGATTGGCCTAGATTACCTCCAAGGTCCCTTCCAACTCAAAACTCTTATGATCCCGATACAAAATGGACAAAGGACAAGCAGGCCTTCAATATGGCAGCCATTTATTCAGTCTAAATCATAATTAACCAATTCTACAATCATGGCAGCATAGAATTAGATGAATGCAAAAGGCATAAAAACACCAACGTTAAGTCACTGGCAGTCCAAATAACACAAAATATATAACAGCTTGCCAAATTCCTGGAGCTGAGTGTGTCTGTCTCCCCATTCTAACCTCTGAGAGCAGCTTAATTCTCCCATCCATGCTAGATCTCCGGACACTTGGCCTGTTGCCTGTTCTGACCTTACCTGCCTTCCAAACCTCTAGCAATGCTGGAATTCTCAGGCTCCTAATTCTGTTTCCAACACATTCTATGCTAGACTTCAGAATAAGAAAGACTGATTCTGAACATTTTTGAGTGATTAAGTAATAAGGGCCTGCACCAAATCAGGATGTGAAGATGACCCTGGGGGTCTCAGGGGGAAAAAAATGGAAGAGGCTTTAACAGGCACTACCAAGCTGAGAAGGCTTCAAGTGCAGGCCCAGTGACAGACTGCGTATCTACTGTCTCAGGGGTATATTGCCCAAATTTGGAAAGATTTGAACATAGGGTGTTGAAATTTGCAGCTGGAGCAATGCTCTAAGACCATTTATCAAATCACAGAGAAGTTGCAATCTGCATGGGTGGAGGGATTTTATTCCACACAGAAAAAAAGTCAAAGATTGTTTAAATGAAGCCATATACATGGGGAGTCACAAATCATGTAAAAAAATTATGTACTCTCTAGCCTACCCCTTTTGAATTCTGTGTTGAGGCCTCCAACTACCCCCAATATAAATTGTATAATTGTCTTGATGCAGACTTAGGAAGGTTCTGGATACCAAGATCCTGTACTGGGAAAATTGGTGTACCTGAGAAGATTGTAAAGCGAGTCAGCTTTATTGAGGGGCCATAGTTACGACATGAAGGGCAGTCAGGAAGAATAGTGGAAATAGTGCTTGAGACCCAGTGGAATTGGGTCCATCCAGCTGGGGCTTTGAGGGGAAAGGGGCACCTGCAACTAGTAGTATGGTGTGTTTTTAGAGTGATCTCATCTACATCGGGCAGGGTCAGGCATTGGGGGAAGAGAGAAGGAGTCTGGACCTGGGGACTGGTGTGGACTCATACTAGTTCTGGAGAAGAAAGATTCCTGGGGAATTGACAGCTGGTTGACATCCCAACTCCCTGTCATGGGAAAAAGGACATTACTGCTGTTCTTTCTCTGACGGGATGACAGGGCCAGGGGGGTTTAACATCACAAGGGAGTCTCCATTTAGCAGAATGGGGTCATTACAATATAGTGGAAGGCTATCTTATAAAGAGAATCAGGATCAACATATGGTAGTTAATGATAGGGGCAGCTGGGTGACACAGTAGATAGAGTGCCAGGCATGGAGGTAGGAAGACTCATCTCCCTCAGCTCAAATCTGGTCTCAGATACTTACTAGTTGTGTGATCCTGGGCAAGTCACTTCACCCTGGTTGCCTCAGTTTCCTCAGCTGTAAAATGAGAAGGAAATGGCAAACCACTCCAGCATCTCTGCCAAGAAAACTCCAAATGATTCCGACTCACAAAGAGTTGGGCACAAAGGAATAGACTCAAGAACAAGTTAATGAGATCCATCCTGTGAGAGGAAAGCAACCCTCATCTGGCTGAGACAGGCCAGGTGAGGCTAGACACTGGAAGAAAGCAAACGTAATGCAATCACCAGGCCTGTATGTTATCAGAGGACCTGTGGGGCACCAGTGACCAAGGGTGCTCAGGAAGTCCAAAGGCAAAGGATTGTTTTAGAGTTTAGGGAGTAAAAGGGAGGTGAATGCTTTATCTGAATTTAAGATCCCTAGAAGCTTAGGTCTTTTTTATTGCAGAGGCTTGGCTGCCCCATTCTCACAACTTCTTACCTGCATGGTCCCAGGACTCCAATCTCCCTCTCCTGACTCTAGTCACCTCTGCTGAGTGGAGAGGCCGTATACCAGGTATGAGAAGGGAAGAGCTGAGGAAACACCAATAACAATAATAAGATATTACATTTGTGTAGTGGTTTACAGGTCATAAAGTACCTTCACACCCATATATTCATTTGTTTTGCATCGCAACTGTGTAAGGGGTAGGGGAGAGATCAGGGAGGGATTATTGACCCTAGATTCTAATAAAATTAAGTTCCTTCTGGGTAAGGACCATTTCATTTTTTGTCTCTTTCCCCAGTGCCTGACACCTTGTAGGTCTTTAATAAATACTTTAATTCATTAATTGACCTTCATCCTACAAACAAGGAGCTGGAAGCTCTCAGAGCTAAAATCCAGCAAGTAGATAGTGAAGTCAGGAACTGAAAAAAAGGCTTCAGATTCTAAGTCCAGTAATCTTTCCATTGTACCTCCTGGCCTCATTGCCATGTCTACTCAATTTCAGACTAGGAAAGCCCATGTTTAAAATATAAATAATACATATATATATATACATATGTATATATATGTATATATATATATATAGTTTTCAAATTACACGTAAAAACAATTTTTAACATTAGGTTTTTTTTTTAAATTTTGAGTTCCAAATTATCTCCCTCCTTCCTTCCTTGCTCCCTCATTGAGAAGGCAAGCAATTTGATCAAGATTATACATGTGCAGTTATACAAACATATTTCCATATTAGCCATGTTGCAAAAGAAAAAAAAAGACAGAAAACCCAAGATAAATAAATAAACAAATAAATAAATGAATGAATGAATGAGTGAATGAATAAACAAATAAATATGCTTTTGATTTTCATTCAGACTCCATCAGTTCTTTCTCTGGAAGTAGATAGTGTTTTTCATCACAAGTCCTTCAGAATTGTCTTGGATCATTAGGTCATTCATAGTTGATCACCATACGATATTGCTGTTGTGTACAATGTTCTCCTGTTTCTGCTCACTTCACTTTGCATCAGTTTATATATGTTTTTCCAGATTTTTCTGAAACCATCTTGCTCATCATTTCTTAGAGCACAACAGTATCCTATCACAATCATACTACAACTTGTTCAGCCATTCCCCAATAGGCATCCCCTCAATTTCTAATTCTTTGCCATAACAAAAAAACTTACTCTAAATTTGTTTGTACATATAAGTCCTTTTCCTTGTTTTTTTAATCTCTTTGGAATATAGACCTAGTAGTAATATTGCTAGGTCAAAGGGTATACACAGTTTTATACTTTTGGGGCATAGTTCCAAATTGCTCTCCAGAATAGTTGAATCAGTTCACTATTCCACCAACAATGCATTAGTGTTCCAATTTTCCCATATCCCCTCCAACATTTATCATTTTCCTTTTCTGCCATATTAGTCAATCTAAGAGGCATGGGGCGGTACCTCAGAGTTGTTTTAATTTGCATTTCTCTAATCAGTAGTGATTTAGAGCATTTTTTCATACGACTATAAAGAGCTTTGATTCCTTTCTCCAAAAACTTCCTCTTCATTTTAAAGCCCATACTTTAAAAAGAGCAACTATGCAAGCTATACCAAAATTTATTGTAGGGTAGAATGTTAGAACAAGATAGAACTTTAGAAATTCAGTTGAATCCAGTTTGGCTAACATTTAGCAAACACTGTCATGGGCCAGAAACCGCAAGGCCCTGGAGATAGAGAGACAAAAGGCAAACAGCCTCTTCTCTCAAGGAGTTTACATTTCCAGCCTCAGTTTTCTCATCTATGAAATGGAGGTGACAATAGCACCAACTTCACAGGATGGTTGTGAGGAGCAAATGAGAACATTTGCAGTGTTTTATAAACCTTAAAGAGGTATATAAATGCCAGCTAGTATTATCTATGGCATGGAGGGTGGAGGTGGGATGACTTCCTGGAATCGTTAATAAGCCAGTTGGAGATTTCTATTTTTAAAACTATTTCAATAACTGTGTTTCAATAGAATTGTTTTCCTTTGCAATCCTACATACTTTATTTTATATGCTTAACATTATTCTGAGGAGTCCACATGCTTCAGCAGACTGCCAGAGGGGTTCATGACTCCTAAAAAGGTAAAGAACTCCTGGCATTGTCTAACTCCCTCATTTTATAGGTGAGGAAACAGAAGCTAAGAATGCTTGTGGCTCACCCAGGGTCACCCAGGGAATTCAGTAGTGAAGGAGATGGAGCCATCGCCATTGTAATCCTGGGTCCAATTCCCTTTTTTCTACATCTCGTTGCCTGGCCAAGCAATATAAAGGGAGGGAATTTGGATTCTAGGGGAACATGGGCCTGTGTGGTCACCAGCCAAGTAATTACTATTAGCTTATGAATGTAGGTAGCCAAGAAGCTAATACCACCTATGTGTGTTTATGTTGCCGAATGCAGCAAAAGCAACCTCTCATAGGCAAATTAAAACAGAGCAGCCTGTTCCGAATCAATCATCACCACATGCCCTGTTGCACCAGAAAGAACAGTGGGTAAAGGAAATTTCCCAGAGAAAGATGCGATACTACTCAGGAGCTTGTTCTTTGTTACTGAATGATTAGCTTTTATTGTGTTTCCCAGAAAGCAAAGGATTTGGCCTACAGATTACTGGGAGGATAGTGGGTGTTACACAGTCTCCCTTTTCAACATAACTTAATGGCGAGCAACAACAGTAATTATACTCAATCTCCTTTGCTTCAATAGCCAAAATGAGGTGGTGCCCATAAGTTCTTAAGTATTAAGTTTATTTTAATTAATTAATTAATTAAAATTTTAAAAAAATTAATTTAAATTAAAAAAAAAACCGTTGGCTAAGCAGTAGAGGAGTGTTAAATAAGGGAGAAGATCCAAATCCCTCTCTGAAATAGCTCTTCCAAACAACTGCAGATTTTCATCCAGTTGGGACACCAGATTAGGATCAAATTGCCCTCCCTGTATTATTATACATCATGGCTAAGCTCATTGCAGTAGTGGATGAAGTATACCACAGAAGGCCACGTGTAACAAGTCAACTTCTCTCAGCTTGACTAAAGAGTATTTTCCTTAGAAAAATGGATATTCTGCTCTTCTTCCACCCCGGCTCCCAAAAGAAAAAAAGAATCATCTGCTCCTAGGCACCTGAAGACCAGAATCTGCTTCCTATGTGGGTATAGAAGTCTTCAAGGTATGTTCTGTTTATTTGGTTTCTCCCAGGAAGCCAATGGAACCTCAGCAGCTGCTAAAATACATTCCTGGTGAAACAGAAAACCCAGTAACTAGAAGTCCTACACAATGGAATGATTTAAGAAACAGGAAGCTGATATGTGTTGCTCATTTCCTACCACCTCCTACTACCTTCCCTGACCACTCCACCCTGTAAATAATAATTATTATTATAATAAAAACAGCAGCTGACATTCAGATAGCACTTTGATGTCACTGGCCATTGTCACCCTACCTCTAGAGAAGGGAGACATTCTTTCCTGCTTGGGTTCAGTGTTTGGCTCACAGTCTTTTCTCCTCCTTCTGACCTTATACTAGGAGACTTCAACAAACGCACTGATACTCTCTCAAAAGTCCTAACCTCACAATTCCTCAACTTACTCATTTCATGTGACCTACTCCTTTACCCCACCTCAGCCATACGTAAAGATGGACATAACCTGGATCTTGCCACCATTTGCAAAAAGCACCGCTTCTAGGTTCATGAAGTATGAAAATTCCTTATCTGGTCACAATCTGTTCTTATTCCAACTCTTTCTCTCTCTTTGTTTCAACAATCTGGCTAGCAGCTGTTGTGGGGGTAAAAGACCAACACAAGCCCAACAACAAGAATGCTACCAACATGCTGCAAAAGCCCAGGTTCTTTTGATCTGCTTTAGTAAGGAAAGCAACGTTAAGGGGTTGACAAGTTTATTTTAATCCAGCATACAAATATCACTCACTTAGTTCAGGGGAAAAATCCAGCACCCTGAACTTCAGAGCAAAATGCAAATAAAGTACAAACATTGACAGAAAGACCCAATACAATTCATAGTTGACAACATCTAGGTTTAGCCTGGGAGCTTAAAAGGGCTGGCCCAGAGTCACGCGTGCCACCACTGCTGTGGGTAAGAGCTCCGAAAAAGAGAAAGCCAACCCTGGTTTTATATCTTTTTCAGGGTCTAGGGTGAGTCACACATGCGACTCACCCATGTGACCTAGAATCGTCACAAAGAGGTGACTTAAACCCATGTGGTCTAAAAGCCTCTAATGTCCCAAACATGTCACTCAAACTCATGTGTAAACTAGGCCCTCCCCTGAGGCAAGGAGGCACCAAGGACACCCAAATCTAATCAAGGAAACAAAGGCCAAACTCTTCAAGGGCACTTAGTTGAACTGAGTGCTAAGAGCCCATTTTGTTTACCAACACACTCTTGCAACCCCAAATACTTTTATCTGTCTATACCTTGACCTCCAATCCCTCTACCCTTCTGTTTGTCCCCATCATCTTTGTACTAGATAAACTCTCCTCTTTTCCCCATCATTTCCTTCTATTGCAAATCTATGCTATATAACCTCAAATGGGTCCTCACTACTGCAAAGCAATCTTTTAATGCCACCCTAATTTCATCTCGATCTCACTCACCACAGTGGCTTTCCATACCTTTTCATCCCTCCTCAAATCTCCCTTGGCTCCCTCTCCCCCTACACTCTCAGTGGAGAATCTTACCTTATATTTGGAAGGAAAAAATTGAGGCATCATTTAGTCTCTTTAAAATATATATATACATATATATATATATATATATATATATCTCTATATATTATATATTCCTTATCTTATATCTGTCAGATGCCTTTGTGTAACTATCTCATTCACCCATCTCACTTAATGAGGTGGACCTTCTCCTTAACAAGGTGAATGCCTCTACATGCACAACTGATCCCATTCCATCCTGTCTTCTCCAGCAGATTGTCCCCTGGATCATCCTCACCCTCTAATCTCCAATGTCTACCTACTGGCTGCTTCCCAACTGCCTACAAACATAAAAATCCTCATTTGATCTATACATCCCTGCTAGCTGTCATCCCACATTTATTCTTCCTTTATGTAGCTAAACTCCTTGAGAAGGTGCTTCTACTCCCTTTCCTCTTAATCTCATCTTAACTCTCTGCATTCTAGCCTCCAGTCTGTCATTCAACCACAATTATTCTCTTCAATGTATTAACTATCTCTGAATAGTCTGCTGGTGGGTTTCCACGACTCAAGTCTGTCCCCACTCCAGTCTACCCTCCATTCAGATATCAAAGTGATCTTTCTAAAGTACAAGTCTAACCACATCTCTCCACCTACTACACACACACACACACACACACACACACACACACACACACACACACTTCATAAACTTCAGTGACTCCCTCTCACCTCCAGGATCAAATATAAAATCTTCTGTTTGGTGTGCAAAGCCTTTCATAACCTGACCTACCCTGCCCCGCAGTGTTTTCAGTCTTCATATACCTTCCACACTCCCCAAATACTCTATAGTTCAATGACACTTATCTCTTTGCTGTTCCTCATACAAGATACTCTACCTCCCAACTCTGCAGTTTCATTGGTTGTCCCCCATGCCTAAAATGCTCTCCTGTCTGGTCTTGGCTTCCTGGCTTCTCTGGCTTCCTTCAAATGCCAACAGCTACAATCTCACTTTCTAAAGAAAGCTTTCCCCATCCTCCTCAATTCTAGTATTTTCTCTGTGTTGATCATTTCCAATTTATCCTGAGTGATAAATGAATATTTCTCTCTCATATTTAATAACTAATTATTGTATTAGGACCAGGTTTTTACCCTTTTCTACTTCCTTATCCAGAAATCAACCAGCATGGGAAATCTCTTTTAGAGATTTACCCAGGCCAAGATCTAATGAGACAGTAAAAGAAATTCTAAGTATGGTCTAATGGGCATAGTCCTGATCATAGTGTTTGCTCAGAGAGGCCTGGGAAAAGGTTGATTCTGCCCATCATCAGGACAGGTGATATGGAAACTGATGTCTCTTTAACCAAGATTCGAGTGACCCAAGTCACATACTCCAAAACCCTCATTTTAATTTAGCCCACCTCCCAATGTGCTAATAATCAATCTGAGTTGATTACCATCCCTCAGGAACACCTCCTCTTCGAAGGGCATATAAACTGTGACCCCACCATTAGGGGATCACAGTCATTCCATTGGGGTCTTTGGTCTAAGAGAGAGGGCCAAATGACCATCCCTTTATTTATAACCTGCTGGCCTTATTAATAAAATGATTAGATTGCCCAGAAATCATGTCTCTTGAACCTTTTTAAATGTCACACCTATACATACTTTGTTTATATGTAGGCATTTGTGCATTGTCTCGCCCATTAGTCTGTGAGTTCCTTGGGAGAGGAGACTGGTTTTTGCCCTTCTTTATATTCCCAGGGTTCAGCACAGTGCCTAGCATACAGTAGGCATTTAATAAATGATTATTGACTGGCTAATATCTACAAAGCACTTCACCTAAAATTGTCTTCCCTCCTAAACCATCTTGTATTTAAATACTTTGTATTTATTCTCTTTATATTTGTTTACATATGTACTTATCCTCCACCATTAGAATGTAAGCTCCTCAAGATTGTGGCTGGAAAGCAGGGTCTAGCATGAGCTCCCTGCCGAGTACCTCCGAAAACCTATAAAAAATGGCTCTGAACCAAATCTAGAACTGCAGAACCCACAAAACAGCAGAGGGAAGCAGGGCTCCAGCCCAGGACAGCCTGGATGGTCTCTGGGTGAGGTCTATCCTGCACAGAGCTGGGAGCTGGGAGCAGAGCACAGCAGAGCAGAGCCCAGCGTGAGCGGCACGGACCAACCAGACCAGGAGCCAGGCAGAGTGTGCCTTAGCGCCCCGAATCAGTGAGCTGCGGCAGTTACCAGACTTCTCAACCCACAAACACCAAAGACAGCGGAGAAGGTTAGTGGGAAAAGCTGCAGGAGTGGAAGGAGTTGGCAGTTCGGCCACCGCCCCGGGGCAGCGGACGTGGGGCAGCTACAGAAGTTCAGCTGCAGTTGCTTCCGGCCCCAGGCCCACCTGGTGGGAGGAAATAAGTGGCAGATCAGAGCAGGAGTGAAGAGCCTGCTGAAGATCTAAGTCCAGTTCGGGTTGGGGGTTCTTGGGGAAGGAGGAGTGTTGGTGTGGCAGAGCTGGCACATCCCCCCAGGTGAGGAACATAGTTCTCTAAACTCTACAAGCAGTCATACCCCACTGAAAAACTCAAGGGTCAAGTTAGTTGGCTGGGAATATGGCCAGGCAGCAAAAACACACCCAGATTCAGTCTCAGACTTTGGATTCTTTCTTTGGTGACAAAGAAGACCAAAACATACAAACAGAAGAAGTTAACGAAGTCAAAGAGCCTACAACAAAAGCCTCCAAGAAAAACACAAACTGGTCCCACGCTATGGAAGAGCTCAAAAAGGATTTGGAAAAGCAAGTTAGAGAAGTAGAGGAAAAATTGGGAAGAGAAATGAGAAGGATGCAAGAAAACCATGACAAACAAGTCAATGACTTGCTAAAGGAGACCCAAAGAAATAGTGAAAACTATACTGAAGAAAACAACACCTTAAAAAATAGACTAACTCAAATGGCAAAAGAGCTCCAAAAAGCCAATGAGGAGAAGAATGCCTTGAAAGGCAGAATTATCCAAATGGAAAAGGAGGTCCAAAAGACCACTGAAGAAAATACTACCTTAAAAATTAGATTGGAGAAAGTGGAAGCTAGTGACTTGATGAGAAATCAAGATATTATAAAACAGAACCAAAGGAATGAAAAAATGGAAGACAATGTGAAATATCTCATTGGAAAAACCACTGACCTGGAAAATAGATCCAGGAGAGAGAATTTAAAAATTATTGGACTACCTGAAAGCCATGATCAAAAAAAGAGCCTAGATATCATCTTTCAAGAAATTATCAAGGAGAACTGCCCTGATATTCTAGAGCCACAGGGCAAAATAGAAATTGAAAGAATCCATCGATCGCCTCCTCAAATAGATCCCAAAAAGAAATCTCCTAGGAATATTGTCACCAAATTCCAGAGCTCCTTTGATCAAGGAGAAAATACTGCAAGCAGCCAGAAAGAAACAATTTGAGTATTGTGGGAACATAATCAGAATAACCAAAGATCTGGCAGCTTCTACATTAAGAGATCGAAGGGCTTCGAATACGATATTCTGGAGGTCAATGGAGCTAGGATTAAAACCAAGCATCACCTATTCAGCAAAACTGAGTATCATGCTCCAAGGCAAAATATGAATTTTCAATAAAATAGAGGACTTTCAAGCTTTCTCAGTGAAAAGACCAGAGCTGAATAGAAAATTTGACTTTCAAACACAAGAATCAAGAGAAGCATGAAAAGGTAATCAAGAAAAAGAACAAGAAAAAGAAATTGCAAGGGAATTACTAAAGTTGAACTGTTTTGTTTACATTCCTACATGGAAAGATGATGTGTATGATTCATGAGACCTCAGTATTAGGGTAGCTGAAGGGAATATGCATATATATATATACATATATATGTATATATATGTTTATTATATATATAAGTGAATGTGTATGTATGTATATAGGTATGTGTATATATATATATATAGAGAGAGAGAGAGAGCGGGCACAGGGTGAGTTGAAGATGAAGGGAAGATATCTAAAAGAAATAAAATTAAATTAAGGGATGAGAGAGGAATATATTGAGAGAGGGAGATAGGGAGAGATAAAATGGGATGGATTATCTCGCATAAAGGTGGCAAGAGGAAGCAGTTCTGTGGGAGGAAGGGAGAGGCCAGGTGAGGGGGGAATGAGTGAATCTTGATCTCATCAGATTTGGCCTGAGGAGGGAATACCATACATACTCAATTGGGTATCTTACCCCACAGGAAAGAAGAGGGAAGAAGATAAAAAAAAGGTGGGGATGATGGAGGGGAGGGCAGATGGGGGTGGAGGTAATCAAAAACAAACACTTTGGAAAGGGGACAGGGTCAAGGGAGAAAATCCAATAAAGGGGGATGGGTTGGGAAGGAGCAAAATATAGTTAGTCTTTCACAACATGAGTATTGTGGAAGGGTTATACGTAATGATACACATGTGGCCTATGTTGAATTGCTTGACTTCTTAGAGAGGGTGGGTGGGAAGGGAAGAGGGGAGAGAATTTGGAACTCAAAGTTTTAAAAACAGCTGTTCAAAAACAAAAAAACAGTTTTTGCATGCAACTAGAAAATAAGATACACAGGCAATGGGGCATAGAAATTTATCTTGCCCTACAAGAAAGGAAGGGAAAAGGGGATGGGAGGGGAGTGAGGTGACAGAAGGGAGGGCTGACTGGGGAACAGGGCAACCAGAATATATGCCATCTTGGAGTGGGGGGGAGGGTAGAAATGAGGAGAAAATTTGTAATTCAAACTCTTGTGAAAATCAATGCTGAAAACTAAATATATTAAATAAATTTTAAAAAAAAGAAGCTCAAAAAAAAAGAATGTAAGCTCCTTGAGAGAAGGAATTGTTCCACTCTCTGTATGCCTAGTACCTAGCACATGGTAGGCACTTAATAAATGCTTGTTCATTGATTATCTCAACTGTCTATAGATTTATGGGATGGTTGTATAAGGTAGCTACTAAAAGTGTGATTATCTTCATTTTACAAATGAGAAAACTGAGGCTTAGAGACTTTAAGTCACTTTCCCATGACTATATGGCTAATAAGTATCAGAGTCAGAATTTAACACAACACTCACCTGGCTCTAATTCTGATATTCTATCCATTGCACTATAGTGACCAATTGATGAGCTGTTTTTGGCACTTATGAGTTGAAAAATTCTTTGGGTAATTACACCCACAAAAAAAAAAGAATGGAAAAAAAACCCAGCATGATTTAATTACCACTTCAAACAAAAGTAGAAGTTGTATTGTCAAAAAGCAGCACATGAATTACGTTTTGTCTTTTCCTAGCACTGTGCCTTGTACATAACTCAGACACATCAAATAAACCCATGGCTCCATCCATGTGAGTACCCCTTCCACAGATATGAGGTGCAGTGCATTGCTGACTTGGTGGACAGTTACTATAGCCAGGAATACTTCATTCCCTGGGGCCCAACTTTCCAATAATGAACATCTCTACATTTAGCTTGGTTGGTCCTCAGACAACAGACACATACCATCTATTGCTGAGAAAATACCAACAGCCTTTCTAGCTCTTAAATTATTTTCCTACTTTTTGATTTGAAGTTGATTGAGTCAAGTCAATAAGCACTTTTAATTGTGTCTATGTGCCAGGCACTGTGCTAATCCCTGGGCATACAAAGAAAGGAAAAGACAGTGTTTGCTCTCAAGAAACTCCCAATCTAATGGGGGAAACAACATGCAAACAACTACATACAAACAAGAAATATATAGGATAAATTTGAGATAATTAAGAAAGGGAAGGCATTGCCATTGAGGAAGACTGGGAAAAGTTTCTTGTTGAAGGTGAGCATTTTAAGTAGGACTTGAAGGAAACCAAGAGAGGTCAAGAGATGAGGAGGGAGATGAAGAGCGAGAGGGTTCCAGGAATGAGGGTCAGTTAGTGAAAATGTACTGAAGGGAGATGGACTATCTTATGCTAGGAACAGCAAGGAGACTAGAGTCACTGGATCTTAGAACACATGGAGGGGAGTAAGATTTAACCCCAGAAAGATCAGAAGGGGCCAAGCTATGGCCAAATAGAGCTATCTATTTGATTGTGAAGGTGATAGGGAGCCACTGGAGTTTACTGAGGAGAGGAGTGATGTGGTCAGACCTATGCTTTATTTAAATAACTTTGACAGAATGGGTTGAAGTGTCAAGAGACTTGAGGCAGGGAAACCAACCAGCAGGCTATTGTAAAAGTTCTGGTGTGAAGTGGTGAGAATCTACATGAGGGTGGCAGCAGATTTGGAGGAGAGAAGGGGTCATATGTGAGAGATGTTGGAAAGATAGAATCAACAGGATTCAGCAACTGATTGGATATGGGGGATAAGAGAAAATGAGGAGTCCAAGATGATACCTAGGTTATGAGCCTCAGGGACCAGGAAGATGGTGGCTCCTTGAACAGTCATAGGACTGCTTTCAAGCAGTTTATGTTTTGTGACTATCTTTCTATCTTCCCTGCCTAGCATAATACCCTGCACTTAGTTGGCTTTTAATAAATGTGTGTTGAATTGAGTTGATAGGATCTGCCAGTGTTTGCACTCCACTGAGATAGCCTTTGATAATTCAAAGTTATCTCCACTCTCTGATGAGGACTTAGAGCAGGGGTTCTTAATCTATGGCCCACTGACTATGAATAAATTTCAAAGGATCAATCAAGAAATATTTATTAAGGGGCAACTAGGTGGAGAAATGAGTAGAACACTGGCCCTGGAGTCAGGAGGATCTGAGTTCAAGTTGGCCTCAGACACTTGACACACTTACTACCTGGGTGACCTTGGATAAGTCACTTAATCCCAACTGCCCTGCCTTCCCCTCTCCAAAAAAAAAAAAAAAATATTTATTTAGTACTTTCTGTGCCAGGCACTGTGCTAAGTCCTGTGGATAAAACGAAAGGCAAAAAGATAGTCCCTACTGTCTAGGACTTCATAAGGTCCAATTGGAGAGGCAACATGCAAACAACTCATACAAACAAGTTTCATATAAGATAAATTGGAGATAATCAGCAAGGAGAAGGCATTAGAATTATGGGGTCCAGGAACTTGGATGTGAAAAAAAATTGTCTTTATTTTCACTATCCTCCAACTGAAATATAGAATTTCCATAATTTCTTTAAAAGCATTATTCTGAGGAGGGGTTCCACAGTCTTCACCAGACAACCTAAAGAGTCAATGGTATAAAAAAGAGTAATAAACTGCGCATTCAAGGATAACTCTAGGTGGGGGGCCTTGTTTCATAAACACGTGAAATGGAGTTAAACTTAATTTCTTCATCAACTATGTTGTAAACTCCTTGAAGGCAAGAATTTTGTCTTAATTTTTTTGTGTCCCCCACAGAGTCCAACAGCATGCCTTGTTCATAGGCATAAATACAATTCAATAAATACAATTAGTTTGGTTCAAACAATGGGATGGCAGGTGACCCCATCATTAGAAGGCTTCCAGCAAAAGCCCTGGATATCTACTTATCAAGAATGTTATAAAAGCATTTCTCCATCAACTGGTCAAACTGGATGAGCACACGATGACTCTGAGATTTTTGTGAAACAAGACAAGATGATGCCTTCCTAATTCTTTCGTATCCAATGACCTATGTCCTTCATATTCAGGCATCCCTCCCTTCAGTTCAATACAGAATACAAAGTCTCAGCTAATCCCTTTCTCTTGGTCCCTGGGTGGGAGGGAAAAGGTTGGCTAAATATCTTTGGGTGCACAGCTGCTCTATGCCCTACTCACAGTGGGATGGTTCACTTCCTGCGCTAATGGCCTAGAATCAGATCTTTCGGTTCCAAGCAAAGGCTGATTGCACTGATCTCACAACTGGGGCTTGAGTCTTGATGGCATCCTTGGGGTGTAGCACAATTTACCATGATTGCTGATCCTTGATTAGGTGGGATCCTGAGAGGCTGTGGAGAATGCTGATGGTTGAAACTGAATATGAAGGAACTCAGGGTTGTTTTAAGGACAGAAATGAGACATTCTTAATGTCATGGGATGAGGGCATCAGTAAAGAAGTAGTAGGAAAATGCTGCAGATTATATACTCTTAGCTATGGCTTAGAAAGCTCTCCAGAGTGGGACTCCAGGGCCAGACTATGATATTTCTCCAATAGCTGTGAAACTTAAAGGTTTGTTGTTTTTTTGGTAGGTTTTTCTTTTTCTTTTATCTTTTTTTGGTGTGGAGGTGTCTTCTCTTCCCGCCCCCCCCCCCCCATTCCTAGTTGGAGGGAAAGAACATCAGAGGCAGACAGGGTCCAAGGATTTAGGTCTGGAAGAGACTTTAGAGATCATCTAGGCCAGGGGTTCTTAATTTTTTGTGGCAGAAACCCCTCTGGCTGGTCACTGGAACCCTCTTCAGCAGAATATGTTTAAATGTAAAAAATAAAATAAAATAAAATAAAATGCATAGGATTGCCAAGGAGTCCAATTATAATGAAATGTAGTTATCAAACTTTTTCTTTTTTTGCTTTTTGGCAGGGCAATTGGGGTTAAGTGACTTGCCCAAGGTCACACAGCTAGTACATGTGTCAAGCATCTGAGGTCAAATTTGAACTCAGGTCCTCCTGACTCCAGGGCCTGTGCTCTACTCACTGTGCCACCTAGCTGCCCCCAAACTTTTTTTTTAAAAGGAAGAAACCACCTATACTGACTCCAAGTTAAGCACCCCTGATGACGTCCATCCCCCTCCTTTTACACATGAGAAAACTGAGGCCCAGGGAGATGAAGTGATTTGCTGAAAGTTTCCCAGGCATCAGACAGCAGAGATAGGATTCGAAGCCACATTCTCTGACTACAAATCCTGGGCTCTTCCCATTTTGTTGAGCAGCCTCCGTTCCACTGGTGAGGCTTTGCCTAGCAGTCTGACATTACCGGCATCTGCCCAGTCTCCTTTGTGGATACAGTCCAAACCTGCAAGGCCCTTTCTGCCTCACACAACTCCAAATCCAGAGCCAAACAGTGGCAAAGATATTTCTGAAAGAAACCGAGCCAAGCTAGATAATGAATTCATGTCCATCACATGAACCTTTCCATGGTTATTTAAGAACCCATTCAATTTTATTTTCTATTATAGCCAGATACGATATTGTTATAAAATACCTGTCAACAACTAAAATGATGGTGGTATTTCCACTCAACATCTTGCTACAGAATCCTAGACGGAAGGCAGAATGTGTGCAAGTGATCTTTAAGGTTCTTTCCAGCTCTCATAATCTGTGATAGTAGGAAGACTGGCACCAACATGCCACCGGCTGAGAAATAGTAGACTGGGTTTGGCTGCTGCCACTTGAAGTACGTAAATCTTTGTTTTTAATCATATTTCTACAACACTTTAGGATTTATTAATAATAATGAAAATGACAATAGGTGGCGTTTATAGAGTGTCGCAAGACTTGTAAAACACTTACATGAGTTAACTCATTTGGTCTCCCCAGCAACCTTGGAAGGCCGGTGCTATTATTATCATTCCCGTTTCACAGATGAAGGAACTGAGGCACAGAAAGGTTAAGTGACTTCCTCTGGGTGATATAGGTAGTAAGCATCTGAGGCAAGATTCAAACTGAGGTCTCCCTGACTCCAAGTCTAGTATTCTGTGCACTGTGCCGCCCATTTTACAAAGTATGGTGTGGTTTGGTTTAGACTCCCAAAGCCTTCCTTTATAAAGGGCCAAAGTGGGATTTCTAGCTCACTCCACTCTCCATCTTTAGCTCTTCTTGGTTTCAACTCCACCATACGAGATGCCCCCTCCTCCAGAAGCTTCCTTTTCGGTGTTGTTTTTCCCCAATTCGGTGGTAAGCTCTTTAAGGGAAGAGACTATCTTTTTCTTACTTGTATACTCAGTGCTTAACACAGTGTCTGGTATATAGTAGGAGCTTAATAAATGTTTATAAAATTGAATTGGCAGTAACATTCACCAGAGGGATGGTAGCTGAGAGCAGGAGAAGTGACTGCTTTAGAAGGAGAAAACAAAGGAAAGAAAGATAGTCTTCCAAGGAAGGAGGCAGCCTCAGGGAATCTGAGTGACCTCCCTGTATTAAGTAGAGAGGCCATTGGAAAGAGAGTATCCAGTGCTGAGGTGAAATACGAAAAGCTTAATTAGCAACCTTTGGGGCAGCCAGGTGGTGCCAGTAGCTAGAATGCTAAAGTCAGGAAGACCTCAGTTCAAATCCAGCTTTAGATACTTAGTAGCTGTGTGACTTTGGGCAAGTCACTTAACCTCTCTTTGCCTCAGTTTCCTGATAGATAAAATAGAGATAATAATAGCCTCTACGTCTAGGGTCTTTTGTGAAGTTCAGATGAGATCATAATTGTAAAGCACTTAGCCCTGTGTCTGATGCACAGTAAGCGTGCTAAATATAAATGTTAGCTATCACCATCATCATCATCATCACTTTAAGCCATCTTCAGCCTCTCAGTAGATTGCAATCATACTTATTAGTTGTTACTAAATCCTGTTTAAATCATTCTTTTAATATACTCTGTGATTCTTCAAGCGTTGGCATTGTTTTTTTGTGTAGGAATAAATGTCCTATCCCATACTTGATTCATCTGGCATATCCACTACCTCTTTTACTTTGTGGAAGAAAAAGATAGGAGCCATAACTTTTTACTGTCATTAGCATCGGCCCTGGATGGTGGGGTGAAGGTCTGTTATCAAGCCAGTGTGTGTGAGAATAGGAACCCTAATCCCCTAATTACAGTTCAGACTTCCTTAGCAAAGAAACTAGCTCAGCGCTAAATGTTTGGATATAGAAAAAAGGCACTGGTATAGTACCGAAACCTCTAGGAGTCCCAACAGAGCATTGGCCTCTCTCTGTTACACAGAGTTGAAGAAACAGGCCCAGAGAGAGAAAGCAATTTGTTCACCCATGATCTCACAGGTAGTAAGTGGCAAAGGCGGGATTTGAACTGGGGGACTCAGACTCCAAATCCATTGCTCTTTCTATCATATCACAAGATGTGACAAACCATTGTACTTGTAGTAAAGAGAGGCCTGGGTCTGAGCCTTGCTTCTGACTCTGTGTGTTGGTAAATGCAAAAACAAACAAACAAACAAACAAACACGCTTTTAGTATCCATTTCCCAGGGGGAATCCTGTATGCATTTATAAACACTTGAGTGATCTATAGGGTATCTCCAAAGTCTTAGTAAGCTATTAAAGCTTTACCTTTGGGATACTCTGTGTGTGCATGTATGTACGTGTGGTATGTATGTATGTGTATGTAGACAAATGCATATATGCATAAATGCACATATGTATATAGATATATGTATGCATATGTGTATAACACACAAATATATGTCACTAGTTGTTTGGTTTTTTTTTTTGCAGGGGGGAAGGCAGGGCAGTTGGGGTTAAGTGACTTGCCCAAGGTCACACAGTACTAGTTATTATTATGGAAGGAAAAGCAAAGTAGTTGCTTGCACAAGACAGAGTGCGCAGGGACCGCTCACCCTCCATTCTTCTGATATCTCTGCAGCTCTTGGATAGATTATTGCAGTCAATAATAAAGTTATTCTGAATTCTTTTGACAGCTATAGAGCACTAAAAAAGAAGATCTGATAATGAAGTCTGGGAATGAGCTTTCAAACTTATAAAGGGCAATGGGCCCAGGAAAGACATCATGCAACAGGCCAAGCCAGGTGGGGGAGGGAAAAGCCCAGCAGTCTGATTTCATGCAAATCCCAGGGTCACACAGATCCTAAGTGAAAGAGCTGGGATTCAAACATAGGTCGATAGTCAGTGCTCCTTACATCACGCCACTTTGACTTTCTGAGAGGGCAGCAGCAGCAGCAGCCCAAAGGGGATTGTATATATTGGAGCGGGAGGATTGTATGTGTTGAAGCGGGCCATAAGAGACTGACAAACTAATAAGCCTAGGATGGGTTTTCCTCCATGTTAATTTACTCTCTTTTAACAGCCTCTAAAACTAAACAATTACATTTGGCTCAATGGTTTCAGAGTTTTCCAAGGTAATTGCTTTGTCAATATTCCTACAATGTCTGCTAATACAGTAGAAAAAAATTCTGGACCACCCACTTCCTTGATCTCTGGCCATTGCCCGGGTTATTTCAAGGTAGGGCTTTGAAATGCGAATATATGGATTTCATTAGGGAAGCTGAACTACTCCTTTCTATTAACTCCATACACTAAGTAATTTCTGATTTAGTGGTTCTCTTTAAAGCTTTCTTTTGAAGCTGTTTAGCCCTGTCTCCCTTCTCCCTAGATTGCTAGACTGGGGCATTTGTAGAATCTTAGAGCCGGAAGAAAATTTAGGTCATGTCAGACCTAGAAAGAACCTTAGACCTTTCTACCAGTAATCAGCCCTTAGACAGGAACTGATCAACTGGTATTTGCTAAGTGCTGACTATGTGCCAGTGAAGGCACCCTGTGTTCAGCACAGGAAATATATAGAAAGGGAAAAAACAGTCCATGTGCTTAATTAAGCTTACAGTCTAATGGGGGAGATAACATGCAAACAACTATACGCAAACAAGATATATACAGCATAAATTGGGGAGAGTCTCAGAGGGAAGTCAGTAACACTAAAGAGGACTGGAAATGGCTTCTTGTAGAAGGTGGGATTTTAGTTGAGACCTGAAGGAAACCAGGAGACAGAGACGAAGAGGGATGGAATCTGAGACGTGAAAGACGACAGTAAAAATACATAGATGGAATGTCCAGTGTCATTGAATCAAAGAGCACGTGGAAGGGAGGGAAAGATAGGAAGGGGGCAGGTTATGAGGGACTTTAAAAGCCAAACAGGATTTTCTATGTGGTCCTGGAGGTCACAGGAAGTCACTGGAGTGACTAAATGGGGGCAGGTGTGACATGGTCAGATCTGTGCTTTAGGAAGATCAATTTGACAGTTGAGTGGAGGTTGGATTGAAGTAGGAAGAGACTTTGAGGCAAGAACACCAACTAGCAGGTTATCTGAAGAGTCTAGGTGTGAAATGATGAGGGCCAGCACCAGAGTGGCTGCAGTGTCAGGAGAGAAGGGGGCATATTCTAGAGATGGACACCATAGGACTTCACAATTGATTGGATGAGTAGAAGGGGAGGGAGGGAGAGAGAGAGAGAGAGAGAGAGAGAGAGGAGTTGACGATGATACCTATACCTAGGTTTGGAGTCTGGGTAACTGGGAGGATGGTGGTACCCTGGATACTAACAGGAAAATTAGGAAGATAAGAAAGTTGGGGTTTGGGGGGAAACAATGTGTTCTCCTTGGGACATGTTAAGTTTATAGATGTAGAGCTAGGAAGCTGGAAGTCATCTAGTACAATCCCTCATTGTACAGATGACAAAACAAAGACCCAGAGAGGTAGGTGACTTGCCCAAGGTGACATCATTATTTCTTTCATTCAAAAACACTGATGATGCCATTTGAATCCAGAAAGGAATATTGCTGTGGTATAAAAAATGGTGAGCTGGTTGATTTAGAAAAACTTGGAAAGACTTGGACTTAGAAAGGAAGATGCTATCCACCTTCACAGAAACAGATGATAAGAAAAAATAAGCATAGTGCAGTCTTACATATATGTGTATGAGTATGTATGTCTATGTTTAGAGATATCTATGTGAATGTATATATATATATATATATATATATATCCATGCTTAATTGTAGCCTTGTAGCCTTCTGGGGGGGGGGCATGAGAGGGGAAAAAAATAAAGTAAAAAGTACACCACAGAGAACAAAAGAAAACCAACAAGGAAGCAAAGAAAAGCTGGGCAGCTTTGAAAACAATGTATAGTATTTACTATATAGGTTTTCTTGAAATAGAAATTTATTATTTTACATTGAATGCTCTTCTATGATGTGCTGTGTACATGGCAATTTTTTTTTCCTTTTCTCATTTTGTGTTTAAGTATAAAATTTAAAAAACTGACCAAAAAAACCCAAACCCCAAAACAAAACAAAAACATTGATGAAGTACTTACTATGATCAGAGAATGTGACATTTAGATGAGATTTACATAATAGAGCTTAGTCTCGTAGGGAGATAAGACACAGATATGTAACTATAATACATAATATTATATGGTAAGTATTAACTAGGCAAAAACAAAAATACAATGTGAAGTCTGAGGGGAAAGGTCATTACTGATCAGAGGAGGCTGAATAATGAACATGGCATTAGAGTTGTCTTTTAAAGTTATGGTCTCCCAAGCAGCGGCTGGGGCCTCCTGAGGACTAAGACCCGATCCCAAGTGGTGTATGACCAATCAACCATAGGAAGAGAATGTGGGTCACAACCTTCCTCCCTGGAAAAGCCAGTTGTGGGGTTCATCTCCAATATAATCACACCTTCCATTATTCCCCAATACTACCCTAATCAGCCTCCCCCTCAGATAGTTGTAAGCCCCATTTTCTTCCTACCAACCCCTTCTATGCTTCATGAATTCTTTGATGCAGCTGTAACTCAGTTACTACCTGGGCACCCCTGCTGCATCAGCAAAAGTGCCTTTGGAAAACTACATTTTTACCTTGAGCAGAACCCCAGAACATCTAGCCCTTTCCCCTAGAGAAGGTGAAGGGTGGGCTCAATCCTCTGGGAGATGAATTAGATCAATAAATCAACAAGAATCTATTAAGCACTTTGTGCCAAATAGTGTCTTAAGCCCTGGAGGTACAAAATAAAGGCAAAACCAATTCTTACCCTAAAGGAGGTTATATCCTAATGAAAGAGATAACAGGTAATAAATAGTACATATAAGATAAAGGGTGGACCAAAGGTTAACCTTAGAATAGAAGACTCTAGTACCTTGTGGAAGAAGGAAAGGCCTCCTGCAGAAGGTGTCTTTGGAGATGTCTAGAAGGAAGCCAGGGATTCTGAGGCAAAGGTGAGGAAAAGACCTTTCTAGGCATGGGGGACAACCAAAGAAAAGGCCTGGAGATGGGAGATGGAGTTTTGTATAGAAGGAAAAACAAGTAGGCTGGTATGGTTGGATCATAGTATGGAGGAAAATAAAGCATGTAAGAAGCCTGGAAAGAAGGAAAAAACATTAAATACCAAAGAGTCTTACTCTCCTTTTTAATTTTCGATGGAACAAAATGAGGTTCACAGAATGAGCAGGCATGGATGGGTTGTGATCTGTAGGCTTCATCTTGTTACATTATTTTTGCCCCCAAATCTACCTTCATTCTGAACTTCTCTTTCTGTCATAGGCTTTCCAGTCACCCAGATTCACAACCCTGGTATCCTCTTCTATTCACTCTAACTCCCTCTATATACCCATTCATTTGCCAAATCTTGTCATTCCTTAATTCCACAACACATCTTGTGTGTTTCTTTCCATTCACACAGCCGGTTCCCTCACTCAGACCCTTATCACTTCTCCCCAGGACTGCTGAAATAGCCTTTTTTTAAAGGTTAATGTTTTTTGCATTTCTTCTTCTAGATCATCCTTCACTTCTGTGTACTTACACTCCCAATCTAGACAGTTTTAGCTTTACATAAGTGGACAATTCTGCAGACCTCTATGTAAAGTCATTTTTATGCAATGTGAATTTGCCAGTGGCTTTAGGAAGGAGGGGAAACAGGAAGGGAGCTGTGAGGCCAGAAGGGAAGGGACCAGCGCACAGTTCAGGGACTCAAGGGGGCCAGGGACAGAGAAGTAAGAGCAAGGGGAGGAGCATTCATGGCCAGGGCCAAATACTTGGGAGTGTGGCCAGAACCAGAGGAGGGAGTTGGGGGGAGGAAGCACACATTTGGGGGCCAGAGGCCACAGACAGAAGAAGACAAGCAAATGTGGAAGTGGGGAAAGACATTGGGGGTGGGGTGGGCTGGGGCAAAAGTCTCCTCTCTTGGTGCAGGAGTCTTAAGCCAAGCCCCCAGACAATAGACATTCCTTCTGCTTTCACTTGGAAGGGTTTTTGTTTTTTTTGGTGTGTTGGGGGTGAGGGTGGGGGTGAGAGGCCACAGAGTATGAAGCTGAGGGGCAGGAGCGAGGGAACCAAGTCACTATACAGTAAATGTAGGTAGGTTTTTTTTTTTTGGAATGTGAATTTCTTTCAGAATTCTTTACATAAACTCAAATTTGCATAATGCTAATTTATGTAAAGGAAGAATATCTATAGTGTTCTCTTCTTTGTTTCTTTGGTGAGGTTTACTATGCAGATTCGAAATTTTCTATTCTGCTCATTATTTTTTGCTGTGCAAGACAACATTCTGCTCTTATAATTCTCATTTCTCTTTTAAACCACTCAGGAATAGTGTGTTTTGGTTCCATGTTCTCCTTAAATTCCACAGAGTCCTCTATTTCCTCAAATGTTGGATAATTTTCCTTTATTTTGCAGTGTTTATTCATAAATGCCTGAACTTGTTTACTAGAGCTGGAAGCCATATGTTGTTACTATTTTTTTTCCTGTTGATTTATCTGTTTATGTTCAAGGTCTTTGATATTTCTTCTTTCTGAAATCTTTGGTACTTTCAGTCTTTGCCCTCCCTCCCTACCCCCACCTTATTTTTCTTATCACTCATTTCCTAACTCCTTTCCCTGTGACTGTGGTTTCCTTGAGGGGTGGATCTCAAAGTATCTCAGCTTTTTTCCACACTGGGCAATTTACAGCGGTGAGAACTGGCCTCAGATGGATGCTGTCTCTTTCTGTTAGGCTTGGTGGAATGCTACACAGCCCCTCACACTCATGAGATCCTGTCCTGGCGACCTGCCCCACTCCTTCTGTTCCTCAGTTCTCTGGCCTGGACCCAGCATTTTAGAATCTGTTTTCTCCAGAACCAGCAGTTCAGAGCTTTGCAGTGCTAGTGCTTCTGAGTTGCAGCACTGGCATGCTTTTGCTCCTGAAGGGCTGTAGCCAAACTGGCTGTTGAACCCTAAACACATTTCTGTAGCCTTGAGCTGGGGTTTCCAAGGCACTGGAAAGAGGGAGTGGTGACTGGGGTGTTGGGATGCTGTGTCCTTGAGTCTGCTAGTGCAGCCTTGCTGCTGCTGGCATGGGAGGTAAGGGAAGGGTGTTGAGTGAGCTCAGGGTCAGTGAGCATCAATTCCTGGGTATCCAGGTTTGATTTGTTTTTTTTTTTTTCTTTTTAACCTTCTTCTGGATTCTGAGTGTCCTAGACCCTTCTAGGGTTACCAACAACAAAATAGCTTGCTTTATATCTAGATAGAGTCCCCCACAAAGAGCAGATGTATAACTACACAGAATATGTAAATAAAACAGGATACACTTAGGGAAGAACACACCACACAGAAAAAGGAAGTCAGAAGCCCTAAGACCTATCCTCATCTCCTCTAGGCAAGCTTCTACTTGAGCTGGCAGATATCATGCTGCCAGGGTAAAGGAAAGGACATTATCCTTCCCCTAATGGGGAATAGAGCTGCATGTTACATAGGAGAGTAGAAAGCAAAGAGAAAGGTAGAAGCTGCCTCTCCATTCTAAAATGATGCAGCCCTTCCCTTGCTTCTACCACATGGCTAAGGAACCAATAAGGGGATTGCTCAGTCATCTCAGGCAGAAGAGTCCTTTGGCATCCCATTATCAGGCTAGAAGCAGGCAGAGAAGCTTGGTGCATGCTCCATTTGGTGCAGGGCCTAATACAATCACATAATATGTTAGGACAGAATGTAATCCAGTTTGGAGCATTGAGAACTAGGAGGAATGGTTGAAAACTTCAGAGAGGAAAACCTTGTCTCTGTGTGAGGAAATGGGCTAAAGGAGCTTCCCCCGCATAAAAGATGCAAACCTCTTCACCCCCACAGTTCCACCATAGAGAAAAGGGACTGGTTCCTGCAAGTAACTACAATATGCTAGCACTGTTGACAAAAATGAGAAACAGTATCTGTCTTCAGGTAGAGTTCCCTACCTTTGTTTATGATAACCACCCAAGTGACCCTTCCCAGATTCTTTCTGAGATATTATTCAAATTAGTGGTAGATTCTTTGCTTCTATCATTGGAGTCTATGGCCTGAATATAAACCTGTGTGACCTTCAGCAGGTAACTGCTTCTCCCAACATGGGTTTCTTTATCCACTAAATGAAGGGGTTGCCCTAGATCAGGGGTGGGGAACCTTTATTAGATGATTCTTAAGTTTCCTTCTAGCTAGAAATCTATAAAGACTAATATTGTCTCATTGTGCCTTTTGCCCGTTACTTCTAGGGATACTCTCTGGGCCCAAGTGGTATGAATGTAATTCTTTCATATGACTACAGATAGTGTTAATTTCTTTATCTGAAAACAGGCAGTCTGTCTTTTGCCTCCCCTTGTATCCCCAGGGCTTAGCACAGTACTTGTCACATAGTAAGCACTTAATAAACGTTAATTGAATGACCAAATAACATTTCAGCTACTATGCTAGTTTGGATAAAGACAAAAAGAAAATCCCAAACTGTCCCTATTTCAAAGAGATTACTTTTTACTGGGAGAAAACAATATGTTCAAGATAGGTACATACATAATATACACAGAGTAAACACACAGTGATTTAGGGAAGAGCAAAGACCATTGGAAGGATCAGGAAAGGCCTCCTGTGGCAGTTTGAGCCTAAGCTATTCCTCAAAGGGAGCTAGGGGCTTCAAGAGGTGGAAGTGAGGAGATAGAACATGCAAGGAATGGGTGATAGTCTATGCAAAGTATGGAGATGGTCGATGGAATGTTAAGTTGGGATAGACCAAGCAGGCCAGTTTGTCTGGAATGTGGAATACGAGAGAGAGAGAGAGAGAGAGAGAGAGAGAGAGAGAGAGAGAGAGAGAGACCAAGAGAGACAGAGAGAAAAATGACAAATCAGAATGTAAGGGTACTATGGAATCCAATTAGGAAAGCAAAAGTTTAAGTTCCAATGTCAAAATTTAAATTCTAAGTTGCTAAGCAATAAGTTAAACAAGACTTCTCTAGCTTATATATTAATGCAAATGAAACATATACAAGGAGTCTCCTTCCTAGATCCCCTTTTGAACTACATAGGGCTGCTTGGTCAATATGGATTTTTTGCTTTCAAAAATCAGTAGGATTACAAGCATTTTAACTGGAGATGAAGGCTACCTGTGCACAGTACCTACCAGAGGTTAGAGGAATTTCTAAGATAGAAACCCTACCTCCCACCCTCTACCCCACTCCTTCTTCTCTACAAGCTCTTCCTCCCCTCTCCTACCTCCTTCCCTTTTTGGGATATATGGTTTGTGGCCCATCATGTGGAAATGAGCAATGGCATCAGCAGACCACCTTCTCATGGAAAGAAGGAAGGTGAATCATTAGCAAGAATTTTCCCTCCGAACCAACTGAAAGACATCTGCCATTTATTTAATGGCTGAGGCTGAAGATACAGAACAAAAACATTTTTTGAGCCTAGCCTAAAAACTTTACCTGGGGAATGGTATTCACAAGGAAAAAGAGAGGCAGCCTGGTTTAAAGGCAATCCAAAAGAAGTGTAAGTCATTCAGTGACAGGAGCAGAAGGAGAGTCTCCATCTTCTGCCTGGCTGGCTTTATGAGCTTGGACAAGTCACTTAAAAAAAAATAAAAACAAAACAAAAAACAAACAAACCAAAAAACACCCCCCCATTTGCCTCAGTTTCCCCATCTGTAAAATGGGAGTCATAATAGCACCTACCTTCGAAGGTTGTCATGAGAACCAAATAAGATGGTAATTGTAAAGTGCTTATCACGGGGCCTGACACATAGTCTTATATGAATGTTAGTTATTATTGTTATTAGCTTTCTCATTTGTAAAATGAAGTGGTATGATTAGATTACTCCCAAAGACCTATTTAATTCCCTTGATTAACTCCCAATAAATTAGGAGGTCTGCAGTCAATTGTTCAATTCCATTGAAGTTACCAAGCCCTTATTATATGCCAACTACGTAAAAAGAAAGACAAGAATAAATAGCCCCTGACCGCAAGGAATTTACATTCTATTTAGTGTGAGACTCTGAAAATAAATCACCAAAATGCCACAGAGGTTGTATACCAACTGGTAAACTCTGAAAACAGCTCGTAGAGGTTGTGTACCAACTGGGAAACTCTGAAAAATAAAATAAAACCAAAGAGCTCAAAGAGGTTATAGGCAAAAGCCTTCTTTGGTCCACTGGAGGAAGGAAACAAGACATATGTGCCAGCGTCTCCTTTAGGAACAGAACCAAGGCAGCAAGGTTAAGTCTTAACACATAAAGTTGTGGCTAGACAAAGAACCAAGCAGAGAGGTGTAGCCATAGCAGTGAGGGATAACAACAACGAAGCCAAGTTTGCCTAGTGAAAAAAGAGACTACCTGTAGCAGGGCTTCGTGACAAGAATGTGGTTCCTGTGGGTGCTCAGGGAACACCTGGGGCTGGCTTGAGCCAATTCTGTGATTTAGATACAGCAGAGTTCATGCAGAGTGTGAGCACAATTGTTATTATGCCAAGCTCTGGGCACAGCTTGCTTGCTAGGCCTTGGGTCTGGAAAACAGGATGTCTCCTAATAATAAAAAAGAGAAGTGAAAAGAGAGGGATGGTCTTGGAATCTTGACACTAGGGGGATATAGACGTTTGTTGATGGTCAATTATGTAGAAGGGCTGTGCTTAAGAACTCCACCTAGTTCTTTTGTTCCTTTTTTTTCTCCTTCCCTTTCACTTATCTGGGAGAATCAGAGAATCTTAGACTGAGGGAAAACCAAAAAGCCTTAGACCCACATAACTCTTGAGGACTTTTTTTGTCAGAATCCCTCCTGCAATGAGTTTCAGCAACAAGGAGAATACTTTGGCTCTATTCACATCTACCTTAATGCAAGAAATAAGCATATATTAAGTACCAACTCTGTGCCAGACACCACGGTAAGCACTTTGCCGATGTTATCTCATTTGATCCTTAGAAGAATGCTGGGAGGTAGGTGCTATTATGATCCTTATTTTACAGTTGAGGAAACTAAGGTGAACGGAGGTTAAGTTGCTCAGGGTCACACAGCTTAGTGCTGGGGGCAGGATTTGAACTCAGTCTTTCTGACTTCAGGCCCAGCAATCTATCTACTATACCAGTGGTGTCAAACTCAAATAAAAAGGGAGGGGGGCGGTGGTTGCAGTAAACTATACATATGGATCCCTGTGGGCTGCTTATTGATTTAGAAAACCACATGTCAACACTCTATGTTCTAATGTATTTTTAACCTATTCTGTTAAATATTTCCCAATTACACTTTAATCTGATTCAGCACTTGGGAGTATTTTGGGTAGATTCCCTGGGCCATGTTTGACATTGCACTATACCACCTAACTGCCTAGAGGTAAGAGCTTTGGAATTAGCCTCCTAAATTAATTCTCTGCCTCAGTTTCTCCCCTCTCCAATCCTTTCCCCACATAGCTGTCAGCAGATATGTTATTCCTAAAACACAAGTCTGAATGCCAGGCACTTTCCCCCTACTCCATTGTTTTCTTTTTATGTCTAGGATAAAATATAAATTCCTCAGTTTGGTGTTTAAAGCCCATCATAACCTAGCTCCAACTACCTTTCCAGGTTAAAAAACAACAACAAAAAAAAACTGGACCTATGACTTTCATTGGTATAGGAAAACTCCCTCTCTCAATGTAGATCACTACCAGCTCTGCAACTTGGAGAGTTACTTGGATCCCAGAGAGGTTAAATGATTTGCCCAAGGTCACACAGCCAGTAAACGTTAGAGTTGGAACCAAAACCTCATCTTCTCCAGGACTCCAGGACAGCAGTCTCTCCACTACAGTATGCTGCTTCTCTTATTCCTCTCCAGGAACTCTATGGTCAAGCCAAACTGGTCTTTTCTTCTTGCTGTTCTTCACTTACCATTTTCTATATTTGTGTCTTTGCATAAGTTTTTGCCTAGGACTGGGAGGCCTTGTCTTCTCACCTCTACCTCTAAGAATTACCAGTTTTCTTCAAAGCTCAAATAAAACCTTGTGTGTGAAGCCTTTCTTGATACTCCCAGTTGCTAGTGCTTCTCTTCCTCCCTCTCAATTACTTTGTATTTATTTTGTGTGTATCTATTATATATTACATTATATTACATTATATCATATCATATATAGTATATATGATATATTTTTATATATTGCAATACACACACATATATATATTTGCCCATACTTAAATATAAATGCTGTCTATGCTAATAGAATGTAAGCACCTTGAGGGCAATGACTGTTTCATTTTTGTCTCTGTTCACCTAATGCTTAACACACAATGCCTGGTACATAATTGATACCAAATATTTATTGATCAATTGATTGAGTCTCTTGTTCAGTTCTGAATGAATGCCATATTTAGGAAGCCACTGATAATCTGGAGAGCTTTCAGAGGAGGGAAACCAGGAAGGAAAGGGGTATGAAGGTCATGCCATATGAGGATTGGTACTAAGCCTGAAAAAAGAGAGATCTTAGGATAGATGAGCTCACTGTCTTGAAGTATCTATTTGAAGGACTAATTTTGTATTTGGTCCATAGGACAGAGCTAGGGACAATGTGTGGAAGATCCTGAGACACAGATTTCACCTGAATGTAAAGAAAAGCTTCCTAACAATTAGAATTGTCCAGAAGTGGAATGGGTCACCTCTGGAAGAAATGAGGTCTCCGTTACTGGGGGTTTTTGCACAAAGGATCACTTGTCAGATATTTTGTAGAGTGAACTCTTGGTCAGGTATGAATGTCCTTTAATGACCTTTACTTTCAATTATCTTCAGTTCTACATACATTTCCTGAGCCGTATTTAATGACTTATGGGAAAATATGTTTTTGGCCTTTCCTACCTCATCTTTATGACCCTTCTCTCTCTCTAGGCAGCCTCTTTCTCATTCCTACTCCCTATAAACCTTTTTCCCCTCTTCCTTTTTTTTTCTTTCTCCTCAATTTGTGTTTTTATAACCTTTAGTCTCTGTTAAGGTACTAACTGGTAACTGACAAGAAATGTTAAGCATTTAGGGGTTTAAGATGTGATTCCCTCATGGGGGTATTTGTAATTTTTATAAAGGCATTCTGGGAGCTGAAAATGACTTACATGGATGTCTAACAGCTAACTAAGCAACAGTGGGGATGGTTCTTTATGTAGGAGACCTTTCCTGCCACTCCTTCGAATCACAACAGGAGCCATCCTCCAAGCCTAAAATTGACCAATCCTTCCTGCCACTACCCATGTCCAGTCCAGTCCTTGTTCATTTTATTGTAGCTCCACTTAGTTCCTGGGAGAGTTAGGATAATGGCAACTTCTGACTCAGAGAAAACAGAACTAAGCTCATTCTACCTTTTTCCCTGTTTGCTTTTTGCCACTTCAAAGGGGATTAAGTGGATTAGGAACGTTCAGAGTCTAAAATGTAATTCCTCCAGGAGTTCTAAATCTTTCCAAGTCATAATGAACAACAGCAAAGAGTGACAATAACACAGGTATTTCTCTGGGGGAAAATTCATAAGCTCACAGTGAGACACCACTGTGATAAAAAGGTCAGTGTTGTTCTTAAGCATGAGCACTTGAGGAAGATCACCAGGAAAGGAGGATAAGTGCCAATGTATCAGACTTTGGGGATTTTGGTGGTCATAGCAACAGTATCTCAAAGGATCCTTCAGTGCTAGGCAAAGATCAGGCCTCCAGATGGCTACGTTTTTTCCCTGACTCCATCCCGATCACAAAACTCCCACCCCCTTCCTCAGTCAGTGTAACCAAGTGAGAACATCTAACTCAAGCTTAGACTCAGCCCTGGCTTTGGAGTCAGAGGGTCTGGGTTCAAATCTCAACTCAAGTCCTGTAACTTCTGTGGGTCTCAGTTTACTTCTCTAAAATAATGGGATTAGATTAGATGGTAGCTCAATTCCCTTTTAAATCCTATAATCCTTTCTCAGAGAAAGCTGAGTAGATCCCAGCTATATGGGAGTAGAATGTTTCTGAAGTTAAATTCAGCATGTGAGCCTGTTGATCTCTATTTTTCAAGTTTCTGGGCCTTTGAGTGACTGCTTGGGGGGGGGGGGGGGGTAGTGGGGTCATCTAAACAAAGGCTCCGCAGCTCAAAGGATCTTGAATTACAGAACATTGTTTAGAAAGTGTTCTCACTTGTAACTGTAAATTGTGCTAGATTCGAAGGAGGGGAAGGGAACATTTGAAGATGAATGACATGGTCTGTAGCCTCAGAGAGGATACATCTAAGCCTACAAATACTTTGTCAGTGGTGATGACGCATACTCTAAGAAATTCAATTAAAATGTACTTTCATATCTTGACCTTTTCTAAATGAAATGAGTGTGTAAAAGAATAGTATATGAATATATGAGGGGCAGAGTTTGAATCATTTCTGTGCTACTTGATTACCTGTGTGACCTTGGGAAAGTCACTGTCCTCAGGTTCCTCTTCTGCAAAATAAGGGAATTTGATTAAATGACCTAGTTTTTTAGCTATGAAATACTTCATAATTCTCTGCAACTTGCATCTGTGAGTGTGTTTGTTCATACAATTTTCAACCCCTGGAAATATTGAGAAAGAAACCACAATACTGTTGTGTGGAAATCTGCTGAATCTCTGAACAAGACTGGAAATAGACAAATGGCATCACAACTACTTCTGACTGGGTTCAGGGAAGGACAAGGCATAATAGGAGGCTGTGGCTGATAAGCATTAACAGTATAACTTACTCAGGAATATAATCCCAGTTGACAAATACCTTCATTATAAGCCAAAGGATGTTCATAATTAAGAGTCCACAGAGATAATAAGGAAATGATAACTAGTTAGAAAGCTGCAGAGAAAGACTCTGAAATGTGCTGGGAATCTAACTTTATATAAGAGCTGTGTCCCTAGGAAGTTCAATTTTGTTTAAATCAACAAATATTTAAGCACCCACTATAGGCAAAATACTGTGTGCTACATGCTAGAGAAGGGGGAGGGAGGGAATAAGCATTTATATAGTGCCAAATATATGCCAGGCCCTGTGCTTTTTACAAATACTATCTTGTTTGATTTTTCACAATAACCCTGAGATGTAGATACTATTTTTATCCCCTTTTACAGTGGAGGAAACTGAGGCAAACAGAGGTTAAGTGACTTGCCCAAGATCACACAACTAGTGTCTGAGGGTGGATTTGAAATTGGGTCTTTCTGACTCTAAGCTCTGAGCTCTATCCACTGCACAAACAGCTGCCTCAGGCTACAAAAGAGGGTACAAAGTTACAAACGAAATAGTCTCTGCCCTCAAGGAGTTTATAGTCCTCTGGAGAGATAGAGCTTGAATAAATTTAGTACAAGGAAAATTAAGGGGCAGAAAAAGAGTACTAACCATTGGGAGGCTCTGAAAGACATACTTGAGGTAGCGCTTGAGCTGAGCCTTGTAGTCAGAGAGGGATTTTCAGGGGTAGAGGTGAGAAAGGAGAGAATTCTAGGCATGATAGATAGCTAGTGGGAATACCTGTGCAAGAAGGCAAGGCAGGGATTCTAAAATTTGTATCTTTGGTGCTTAGCACAGAAAGTGCTCCCCCTGGGAGACTCAACCTATGAATGTAAGCTGACAGTAGCTCCTAGAGGAACAAGCATTTGTGTAGCCCCAAATATGTGCTACTGTGTGAACCTGAGCAAGTAACTTAACTCTGTTTGCCTCAGTTTCCTCATTTGCAAAATGAGCTGGAGAAGAAAGTGGCAAACCCCTCTAGTATCTCTGCCAAGAAAACCCCCAAAAGGGCTCACAAAGAATTGGACACAACTGAAAAACAATTCAACAGCAATAAATATGTACGAAGCATTGTGTTTTTTGTTTGTTTGTTTTTTTACAAATATCATCTTATTTGATCCTCGTAACTAATCCAGGGAAGCAGATGCTATTATTATCCCATTTTACAGTTGAGGAAATCGAGGCAAGTAAAAATTAAGTGACTTGCCCAAAGACACACTGTGAGTAAATATCTGAGGTCATCATATGTGAACTCAGGTCTCCCTATCTACTGTGCTACCTCTCTGCCTAGAAGCATGTCAACAGAGCATGCTACATTCGTGTGTGTGTGTAATATGTATATACGTATGTGTGTTTATATGTCTGATAATTGATTGTCTGATTAAATGTACAGGACTTGAGAGCAAGGATTCTTTGATTTGTACTTTTGTGTACCCAGCACCTAGCATACGTTGTACCTGGCTCACTAGTAAAGCCTTGTTGACTGTAGAAGGTCTTAAATGCCGAGCTAAGGAATTCATATTTCATCTTGAAAGCAATGGGGAAGTCACTTAAAGGTTTTTGAACAGGGGAATGACATAGTCAGGATTGTATTTGAGTAAATGAAATCTTTGGAAATTGACTCATGTGATCCATGCACTGAGGGAACCAGGGTATTTAGAGAAATCCTCTAGTGCTCTGAGGGTAGTGAAAACCCTGGACTCAGTCAGGAAATCTGAGATTTGGTCCTGGTTCTTCTGATAATTCTTGGGCACCCTGAGCAAGTTACTTCTCTATGTGACTCAATAGTGTCGCAAGGCAAAGAACATGGGAACTGGGGTGTGTAACACATGCCACGTGTTAACATGAACCCAGATAAAGAAGGACCAAGTAATTCGGGGGCAGGAGGAGAGCCCTGGAGCTGGAGCTGGAGTACATAAAGCCCTCCAGCTCCAACTCCATGAACCTATTCCCTTCCTCATTTCTAAAAGGTGCCTGGATAATGAAGGACAGAGAATGAAACTTATTACCCTCCTCGAGGCAGAGGGTGGACTATTGTGTAGTACCTTATCAGATGGGATCACTCCTCTATCTCCCGGATATTTTCCCTTAATTATTTCTCTTTGTTGTAAGTCCCCCACCTGTACTGTGATGTACCCTTTTCCCTTCTTTGCCGACGTGAAGGACTATGTGAGGAACATTACACGCATTGTTAAGTCCCCCCTCCTTTTAAATACCTTCTTACAAAGGATTATATGTCCTATCAGGTTCTATTGCTTGTGAACCGCATTTTTCCCCTCCCTTTAAAAAAATATTTCTTACAAGGAATGTCTCACTGGCTAGGGGAGTAAGGAAGAAACGATTCACAAATGAAGATCGGTAATGCAAAAGCAAAAGATAGTAACAATTTCAAAGACAGAAAGAAATGACTGATGTAGATAGAAGGCATAAATAATTTTTTTTTTTTAAGGGCTGGGTTGGACTAGGACTCCAGGGTCCCTCCCAGCTCCTGTGGACTGTGAATCCACCAGGGAACTCCTCGGGTCTCTCTAAGCCTGTCAATGGGGGCGGGGTAGCTGGAGAAGAAAAGTCCTCGCGCATGTCCAAAAGAGTCCAAGGCTGGGGGATGGGGGGGAAGGGAGGAGGGTTGTTTTTTTCCTCCCCAGACCCAACAGCCAATCATTTGACCCTAGCAGAGAAGGGGCGGGGCGTAATCACTGGACGCACGGCGCGTCATCGCCGCCACTCACGTGGCCTGACCGTGGGGCGGGGCAAGTCAGCTGACTTGCGGGGAAGAAGGAGTGGAGGAAGAAGGTTTGGGAGCTGTTGAGGCCTAGCGGAGTCGGCGTAGCCATGGCTAGCCAGTCCCAGGGTATCCAGCAGCTGCTGCAGGCGGAGAAGCGCGCCGCCGAGAAGGTTTCTGAGGCCCGCAAACGTGAGCCGTGGCGGCGGCGGCGGCGGCGGCGCCTGGGGCTCGGGGGACCATGGGGACTGAGGGGTGGCGGGGAGAATTGGGTAGGAATTAAGTTAGTGCCGGATTGGAGCTGGTTGTGCCCTGGAGTTGGTATGCGGGGAGGGGGCACGAGAGGTGTGGGCATTGGATGGGGAGGTCTGAGAGGGGGCCTGGATCAGGGAGCTCGAGGTGGTGCCATATTGTGGAGCTTGGGGGCAAAGCTGTAATGAAGGCCTTTCTTTTCGCCCCCAAATATCGAGGAGTGATCCCTTCTCTCCCTCGCACCTTGCGCGGTCATTAACCACCCTTTTCCTGGCCTCCTAGGGACGGGGCAGGGCGGGGCCGGGGCGAAGGGTGATAATGTGGAGTGGGAGAAGAGGGAGAAGCTCTGGCTTAGGGCGGGACCCTCTCTACTGGGAAGCTGGGTGCCTTCCCGGAAGTTAAATTCAGCTTCTGTTCGCCTGTCCAGGTTCATTTCAAACCATTCTCCTTCAGGTACTGGTTGTCCTTAACTTGAGAAACCACTTACTTTTCCCCACTATCGATCCTGCCCACTTCTCCCTCCCCTCTCCCCCCCGGGGCCTCCCTTCTTCCAGAAGCCTTCTTGTCTCCCTCGACTATCACTTTTTTATATGACACTTTGAATTTCTGCTTTGGCTTTATTGCCATTCTCCCTGCATTCTACATAAGTGTGTCTGTAGTACTCCACTTTTAACTTGTAAGGTCCTTCAGAGTAAAGACTCTATTCTTTGTGTTGCAGAGAGTCTTGGACGTAGTAAGCCAGTCGCTCATTAAACGCCTACAGTAGGATGAGTTCTGAGCATGCAAAGATAAAGATAAAAGGAAAAGAGTCCCTGCCCTAATAGAGCTTACATTCTAATGGGAGGAGACAGATATATGTATAGCAATATACAGAAATACCTGCAGAATATCAAATACAAGGTAGTTTTGAGGGGTGGGACCACCAGAAAAGGCTTTCTGTAGAAGGTTTCTGATTTAAGGCAGCGAGTGAGTGCATTCTAGGAGTAGGGGACAGCTAATGGAAGGGAGATTTAGCATCTTGATGCAGAGAAGCAAATGGACTCTTTTTAAAGGTATGGTGTCAGATAGTGTTGGACTTGGAGTCAGGAAGACCTGGATTCAAATCCTTCCAGGAACACTTAATTATCTGTGTGATCATGTTCAAGTTACTTAACTTTACTAAACTTATGTTTCCTCTTCAGTAAAGTAAGGATTATAATGTCATTGGTACCCAGAGTTTTTGAAAGACTCAAAAGTAGGGAAAGTGCTTTCAAGCATTAAAGCTTTATGTAATTATCTTTCTTTAAATTTCTTTGAATAATTTTGGGAGAGGAAGAATCCAGGAGGCTGAATTAATCAGTTAACATAAATGGAAGTATCCTGGAGTCTTTGTGCAGTACTTTAAGCAGAAACAATTACCACCGTTCTACCCATTGTTGAATGGTAGAATTCTGGTTTCTGGTCCCTAACTACTTGTAGTTCAGAATTGCTGAGGAGTGTGCAGTGGTGGAATAATGTAAAGGAGGAATAGGCATTAGAGGGCAGATTTGCACCCCAACTCATTCTTTAGACCTTAAATCACTCTCCACATTCAGCCCTAGAATTACTGGATCATTTAGGTATGGGTTGAAAAGTAAACACTTGTTGATTGACCCTTCATTGGTGTTTGATCACTGGGGAGTATTGAGGTTTCTTTGCATCTTAGCCCCTGAACTTTACTTGGTCAGTAAACATATTCTGAGGGCCTACAGAGGCCTTCTGATATACAAAAAAAAGAATGGCAACTTCTCCCATAGATCTTACGGATTTTTAATGGAAGAGGTAAGAAACTCAAGTAACTAATACAAATTGGAGTGTGATAAGTTCATTAGTGCATTAGAAAAATGTTGTTCTTGCTCAGCCATGTCCTATTTCATAACCCCATTTGTTTTTTTTCTTGGCAAAGATACTGGAGTGGCTTGCCATTTTCTTTTCCAGTTCATTTTACAGATGAGGAAACTGAGGCAAACAGGGTTAAGTGACTTGTCCAGGATCACATACCTAGGAGTAGGTGTCTAAGGCTAGATTTGAACTTAGGAAGATGAGTCTTAAACATTTTGACACCTGCCTGCCCATCGGAAAGGTATAGAGGGATAAATTAAAGATTGCTACTCCAGAGCAGGAGATAAGAGTTTGTGTTTAAGTTGGTCTGTGGAAGATTTGCATGAATAAGAAATGGGACCTCAAGGAATTGGCATGGGCTTGTTTCAGAGAGCAGTGTTTTGGCTCAAATGAAGAGGAGTAATGGACAGGGCATAAAAATAAATGTAGATTGGCTAGATTGTGAGAGACATCGAATACTGGGCTAAAGGGGTTTGTTTGTATTTGATCTCTTTGAGAGTGGGAGCCATTCAGAATTTTTGAGTTGAGGAGTGGGGTGCTCAGATCTCTACTTTAGGCAGATTACTCTGGCAGCAGTATTAGGATGGATTGAGGATGAAAAAGCCATTTAAAAAGAGTTTTCCAATAACCCATATGATGGATAATGAGGGCCTGAACTCTGGTGGGGATGGAGAGGAAGGGATAATGGGAAAAGGCATTGCTGAAATGGAATAGATAGAACTTAGTGAGTGACTGGGCTGGTTAAGGGAGGAAGCTATAAATGACTTAAGGTTTTGAGCTGGAATGACTAAGAAGAGGATGGTGGTGTCAGTAACAGAAATGGGGAAATCAGCTGAGGAGAGAGAAGACTTGAGAATTTCAGAGGAGCAGGAAGGGACTAGGGACAGAGAAGCTGAGGCCGTTGAGGACTCTCCACAAGCAAAAAAGCAAGCCAGGAAACAAGTGAAAACCTGGAGACAAAAGGATTGTGTCAGAGAGAAACAGTGAAGAAAGAAACACAGAAAGAGGAGAGGGAAGCAGTGTATTAATGTCTGAAACATATGGGACCCCAGAAATAAGGGAGAGGCAAGCTAGTAAAGATTGGAGGACACTCAAGGACTCCCAATGAAAAGGACAACTCTAGGCTTTAGAGATAGGAGATCAATGATGATTTGCCAGATTCAAGTCCTAGTTCCCTCCTAAAGCTTGATTTCATGGTTCCCAGGAACTTAGTGTCATTGAATAAAATAATATAAAAACATAGATTAAGAAAAAAACATGATTTTACTTTTTGGGCCCTTTTATTGCTTCTGGAAAATGGTTGTGGGCCAAGAATTTCTTTCTTCTTTTTACTTCTAGCTCCAGTACAACCTTAGGCTTTGTATCAGGCTTGAAAATAAGTACTGTTCCACATAGGCTTGACATAATAGAAAGTAAAGGCTTAAGAAAAATTATGCTTTTCTTTCTAATCATTTGATTTTTCTAGAAGTATCTGGAGATTAATTTGGGGTGTGTTCCTGTAGACAGTATTGATATCTTAACTTATGCTATATTAGCATTTGGGAATGATTGAATATCATTCTCCACCCATTGAGAACTTGAATTAGTGCAGGTAATCATGTTAATTAGTTCATCTTAGGTGTGGTTTGGAAAATAACTTTGGAAGGGCAAGTTACCTGACTTATGAAATTTAGTATGATACATTCATCCTTGGTGATAGAGTGGTTGGATGGTAGAGTTGGAGAAAAGGTGCTGGTGACCTTCCTGAAAGGGTTAAGTACATAATCTCTCCTAGGAATGTAACCTAGTGTCTGTCCCCTTGAAAACAAGGAAGTTATATATCAGCCAGGCCTGGCTCTCGTTGTATGTTTTCCATCTCCCTGAGAGGCAGCATGATATTGTAGATAAGAGACTAGAATTGGAGTCAGGAAGACCTCAGTTCAGTTACTGCCTCAGATACTAGCATTGTTTTCCTGGATAAGTCACCAAGCCTCTATTTGCCTCAATTTCCCCACTCGTAAAATGAGGGAGTTGGACTTGAAGACTTCTAAAGTTCCTTGCAACACTAAATTATGATCCTTCCCTTTGGTCCTTGCATACGCCAGGGTCTTATCTTAGCACTTTTTTGCTTCCTCATAAAAATCACCAAAATATTTCACAATCTCCTTTCTATCTTGTAATATCTTTCTGATGCAAGTCTCCCCTTTGAAAACAGGAAAGAACCGGAGACTGAAGCAAGCAAAAGAAGAAGCTCAGGCTGAGATTGAGCAGTACCGACTGCAGAGGGAGAAAGAGTTTAAAGCCAAAGAAGCTGCGGTTGGTTCCCATTTGTTGTTGGTTTTGCTCCCTTAGCCTTCTGATGTAGAGACCGTACTACTGTCCTTCCACTTGGAAGAATGTTTGCCTCTGCCTGGTGGATACACCCGTCAAAATTAGCTGAGCTCAGTTAGCTTTAGAGTCCATTGTTTTAAGCCATAGCCATATGCAAGCTTAGTTCCGGAGGTGAGAACATCACTGAACTAAACAGGTTAAAGATGAAGATTTAGTAAGTGTATGAAAAATGCTTTATACTACTCACAAACATAAAAGAATTCTCTCCTTTTAAAAGTGTTGGTGTTAAAATTTGAAAGCATGACTTTTTTCATTTGAAACTCAAGATACTATAATATTGGATTCTGGAATGTTTTCCTTAGTTACATGAAGACCTTATTGCTGATACCTTTTCTGTAGGACGTGATAATTTTATAATCCATTGTTAGGCAGACCCCCACCCCCCCACACCACTTGGCCTTGTGACTAATATATATTTTGGGATTGCTGGGATTATGGGTATGATTGAACTTAGGATTTTTCCTTGTGTAGAAAATACATACCCTTAACGTTGTTGTAATAAGCTACCAGTCTAATTAGCGTCCTCATATACGTTCATGGACATTTTATTCTTTTTTTTAACATTGAGTATATAAAGCTGTCAGAAGCAAGGTTGTCATATATAGGGAACATTCTTTTCCCCCAAAAGTTGGTAATTAAGTCTGTATAAAGTTGATGCGTAACTGACGTTGCCAAGATCATGATTTTTGTCTGGGACCTTACTTATCAGGGTGGTGTTTTGAAATTGGCACAAGGTGAGAGGGATCATTTTGTAATTGGCTGGATTGAGGTGTGTACCTGGAAAGACAGTCACATCTTTTTATTACTTCTTGAGTCTTTTCATGCAGAATAGGAAGGCTTAACTAAACTGAAACCTCTTCCAATACAGGTTTATTATTACTATGTGTATTTCTTTGTGCATTCGTATTGTAGACATTCCACACCCCCCTAGCATTTGAAACAAAGATACTAAGCTAGAAGCATTGCTGTTTATAGGAGGAAAGTGTTTGTTAAAAATGCTTATTGCTGAATTACTTATAGTATTGGTGAGATTGGGTTTCTCTTTAGACTAAGCAATGTACTTTTAGATGCTTGTCCTGTAATCTTGACATTTGTTCTCTGTCCCTATCCACCAGGCTCTTGGTAGCCATGGCAGTTGCAGCTCTGAAGTAGAGAAGGAAACCTTGGAGAAGATGTCTGTCCTCCAAACCCACTTCCAGAAGAATAGGGAGGAAGTCCTGGAAAACCTGTTGGCTTTTGTGTGTGACATCCATCCAGAAATCCATGAAAACTACCGCATAAATGGATAGGATAAAAGAAATAAGCTCATATTCGATAGATAGGTTGGCAGTTCAGTTGCCCTACTGTAGAATGTGAAGCTTTAGCTATGCTACAATTACATTCTTGTATAAAGATTTTAAATTATTTCTGTATAATATTTGGTATGGTACTTCAGTCTTTCTGAAGTCTAGAGAATCTAACTTCAGACAGACTGAAAGCTTATCCTAAGAGTGAATATTCTTATCTCTTATTTCATACTGAGTACAGCTTTTTTGTGCCTTTTAGTTGGTAAGCTGGAGAATGCTACACTGCTTCCTACATGATTTTAGTGCTGAAGATTATTTAAAGAAAGGAGTTAACATGTAGCATTCTCTAGGACTTCATTATTGTAAACGTCAATGGTGCATTGGGAAGTAATGGGCATCTTTAAAATAGCCCTGTCTTGATAGGTTTTAGCATAATAATGTTGCTGATATAGCCATTTAGGATCCTTTGAGTTACCCTTGATGGAACCGAACCAGCTTACAGAACTCAGGTGCTTATGAATACCTTGTAACATTTAGTATGTGCATGGTGACTTGAAAGTAAAGACTATTTAACATAAGTGTTCCTTAGCTTGCATCTTTTCCTTTGGCTCATGCTTTTTAAACAAATAGTCCAAAAAAGCTGGTTGCTCTATAACACGTTGCTTTGGAAGTTAATAGTCCCCAGAGCCTTTAGAAAATGTTCACTATGGGCACTGTAGGGAGGGAAAAGAGTAATTTATCCTAACATTAAGTAGCACGTGTTAATCTATTGACCTTTTCTCAGGGGTCCCTCACATTACTGACTTTTGATGCCTTGCTTAATTTTCAAAGTGGTTTCCAGTGTCCTAGATGTTTAAAGCCTAGGACAGCCTCAATGCCATCTACAGGCATGTAAGTGTATTATGTACAGATCACTGAAGTCAATCAAATATTTATTGAGCTTCTACTCTGTTCTCAGCATTGCATTGGGTGCAGTGAAGCAGGCACAAAGGTTATAGGTACAAAAGGAGAAGATACCAGTCAATTCTCAAGGAACTATTAGTCTTTTGCTGTTACTAAGCTTTTTCATTGAGGGAGAACACCCTGGAATTCGTTGGGGTTTCTTAAGGAAAACCTCAGTTCAGTGCTGACTCATCCTCCTCCTGCTAGGGAAAGACTGTTACATTAGAAGCATCTTCTGTTACTTTAGTAATATCTTCACAAATCTCAGGGGTTTTAGAATTGTCACTGGTGCAATTTTGAATGTGGGACCTCCGAGTTTATAAGACTTGATAACTTTAGATCTGCCCTTAACATTCATTTTCTAGTTCCCCTGGAGAGAACTTAACGAGATAACTCCTTCCTGCTTTGTGATTCTCTAGAAAGGGTCACTCTTCTCTTAAGTGAGTGTTTGTTCAGATAGGCTCCTGAATCATTTGAAAGTAGTAATACTGGCGTTTGGCCAGTAGGGTAGGGCTAGGGGCTGGACCTCTTGTTCTTACTAATATAGAGAACTCCTGGTGAAGAAACTCATGTGAATGCAGATCAACATTTGCCTTAAGTCTATTTGCCAGTAGTTTTTTTTCCCCTATATATTAGGCCTATGAGAATTGTTTAACCTGTGGAATTTGCATTGGCCCTTCTCAGATTTCTACCTGTTGCCATTTAATTGCTTTTACTTCTCCCCATCTCACCTAAAAACCACTTTTTCTTAAGACACCCCCTCCTCCAAAGAAATATAAAGGAAAGGCATCCTATTCAATCTCTTTGAGATCTACCGACTGCCATAAGTCTCTACCTCTTTACGTAGTTGCTTTGTTCTTCAGCAGACTGCAGTTAACCAGCCTTCCCACAGGATCATTTCAAATAAATTACACAAACATTCAGAATGAACATATATTTACTACCATCTTTTCCAAACCTTGGCCATCCAAATTCACTTATATCTCACTTGTCATGTGTTAAATGTCTCAAATATCATTGAGAAAACCTGTGATCCTAAGCCCAAATACTCAGGAAACAACTAGATTAATTAATCATCTGACCATTTTGGGAGCCATTCAACATGGTCAGGGTCTGAGTGTCATGGTTACCTATCTCTCCCAATGTCATAAGCTCCAGTAGAGCTGTACAGCAGGGAAACTGCTGCCTTCTACCTAGGACAGGAAAGCTTGTCCATTACAAACTTTTTACTCAACTTTGGCTGGGTATAGGGACTAGACTGGGGTTTATGCTTTATTTCTCTGCTCCCATCCCAATCCTGCTGCTTTTTGGGTGGAGGTCATGACACTAACCCTTCTAGATAGATTAACCTGAATTTTATATATGTACATCGGTGATGTACATTGCCATGGACGAATTGATCATAATAGCATTCTGCTTTGAAATTTTGTGTAAGTAATGTAATCAATTATTAGTATCCCCAGTTGAGGGAACCATGCCCCAGAGAAGGTAATAGGGAGAGTTAATCCTTTGCAACAATCTAATTTTAATAGTGGTTACCATACTTTTGGCTAACCATTCTTGTATGTTGCCTGACATCTGTGCAAAAATAGTAAAAGTAAATGATTAATAAATGCTTTTTGAACCTGTGCCTAGTTTTTGTTTTTTGGAGGGGGAGGAGGTTATCAAGATCTATATGCTTGAATAATAGGGGAAAATTTTCTTTACATATGGGTTTCTGTGTCAGGTAAAGGGAAAATCTACTTCAAGGTATTTCTTATCCTGTATCTTGTATTCCGCTGACAAGAATTGATGTGTCCTCAGTTTACAAGAAGCTTTGTTCTCTTTAGTCTCAGGCAGGATGCCAAGGATAGTCAGGGAGCTAGTTACATGAACTTAGGCCAGTCATTTCGTCTGTTGGACAGTTTCCTCATGAAAAGAGAGGGTTGAGCAGTATGATCCTTAAGGGCCCCCTCATTTCAGACTTTCTGGTGTTCTTCTTTAGCTTGGGAAGTATCAGTTGGTTTGGCTTGGTGGAGAAGGGAAAGAATCAGAGGAGTTTAAATCCCAGAATTGTGTGGGAACACAATTCTAGACACAATTCTAGAGCTGAAGGGACCTTTAAACATCAATCTTTGGGGTTAATACCAGGCTGACTGGTCAAGGAACATGGAGCTAGGAATAGTACAGCAAAGCAAGTGCCATGCTAAGTAAAAACTGTTTTCTTTGAATTTGGTGGGAGGGAAAATACTTGGGTAAAGGCTGGGAGAGTGACTGCTCTGGAGTGGACTTGTTAGTGGATGAAAATGAATTGGAAAGTATTAAGCTGTTGCAGCAAGCATTTAAACCAAGTGATAAAATTTTGTGCCTCAAATTTTTTGCCATTTTATGTCACCGTTGTTAAAATTTTTTAAGGAAGTTTTTTTTTAATTGATTTGACTTCTCCTAATTGTACAAATTAAAACCCCAAAATATGCATCTATATATGCTGGCAAAAAAAAAAAAAGTCCACATGAGCCATTTCTAAAAGTGGACATCTCCACATTGCTAAGTTCATTTTCTTGTCAGGAGGTAAGTGGTATGCTTCATCTTCATTTATTTAGTGACTTGGCAAAAAAAGTACAAATTATTTGTTGGTTGACCATCAGATAATGAATCCAGATTTAAGTAGGCTATTCAGTGAGCAACATTGTCATTGTCCTTAGGCCTAAGTCAGCCTTCCCACACTGGTAGAACTTGCCAGAATTCGCTCTCCACAAGTGAAACCCTTCCAGAACCCGTGGTCACTGATGCCAGGAAGAATGAAGAATTAAAAGTAATACTTGAACAGAGATGTAGGATTAAAGGAGGCATGGGAATGAGGATAGAGTAGAAGTGGGAACAAGTTCAGTTGTAGGGTTGCAGCTTTGGGAATAGAAGATATGATGGGTGTTTTGGTGGAATTAGCAAGTAAGTGATTGGACATGAGAGATAAGGGAGAGGGAATTAAACTCCCTGGTTATAGATATAGGAGACCAGGTGACGGGGAAGGGGGAGGGGTGGGTATGACAATTGGCAGGGGAAGGGTTGGGGGGGAAGATAAGCTCGGCTTTGTAAGTCTTAAAATGGAGGTACTAGTGGGGAATCCTGGTGGAAATGTAGGCAATTGCAAGATACCTCATACACAGGCACATATGTATGTACATATATATAGTATGTAATATATACATATATTTAGAAAACATTTTGAAATTATTTTCTCTCCTCCTTGCCCCCCCAAAATAATTAGGGGGGGAAATCCTGTTAATATATGCTCAGTCAAAATGACGTCCAAAAAATTTATGTCTCAAAACCAGCTGTTGTCAGGAAATGAGTAGTATGTTTCATCATGAGTCCTTTAGAATATACCCACTACATTTTTGCATGCCAAATCCAGACTCAATACACCACAGGGATACTATCTCAGATGCTATTTGTTCTAACGAAGTTGGAGAAACTAGAGTTGAGATTCCTTGCTATATAATTTTGCACAAAGCACTTACCCTCCCATAAGAATATTCCTACCTGCTCTGTTTGCCTAGCCAGACTGGTAACAAGGAAGATAGCATTTGTAGGTAGAATTTCTATGGTGCTATCAGGTTTGCAAAGCACTTTACAGGTATTACCTCGTCAGAGACCTATACAGCTTGGTGCAGTAGAAAGAGGTTGGGATTTGGGGTTACTAAACCTCAGGTCAGTTCCTGGCTCTGTTAGTACTTGTGGGATTGTGGGCATGTCTTTTCATTTTTCCTGGAGTTGATGGTTGGCAAGGTTCCTACCTGTTCTACCTGTTCTAAATCTATGATCTTAGGATGTAATTTTTATTGCTGAGAGTAAGAAAACTTATAACAGTTGCTTCTATAAACTTGGAACCCACTGCTTCTCAAGTCTGGTATTGCCTTCAGTGAAATGAAAAGATTTTATCATTTTATATGTCACCATACACTTAAAGCAAATGGGCATTTGGGAAATACAGTAATAGCCCATGCTCTCAAGTAGCTTATAGATGGCAGACAAAACATGCAAATAATATTCAAGACGTAATGTGGTAAGTGCCTTAAAGTTCAGTAGAATGCTTGGAAAGGGAAGAAACAAATATGATACCTGAGCTGGACTGAGCTGGGAAAAGAAAATGAAAGTCTTCAGCAGTTGGAGATGTGGAAGCAGTCCGTTCCAGGCATAGGGCAGGGCGCCACCGAAATCCAACCAATGATATCCTGCAGTCCTTCATAGGGTCTCTGAAAAAGGAAAGTAAGGACCTTGCTATCCTTACACACCAAAATTTCATCCAGCTTCCTATCTTTCTCAATCTTCCCCATACCTACCTCATCTAGATAAATTGGCAGCATCTATGCTCCAAGTGCTAGATAAAACCCAGAAAACAAAACCTGGGTTGAATTGAGTTGAAGACTTTTTAGGTTTTTCAAAGCCACTGAAATTATGTGAGTTCAGTCCATTGGAAGGAAAAATCCCCACCTTTGAAAAATCCAGTTTCTAAAGGAATACAACAGTGTTCAAGGTCCCATTATACAGCGTGTCCCCAAAGTCTTAGTGAAGTTTTAAGTTTTAGTACCTTCAGAAGTACAAATGCTAAACATGCAAAAAACATTAAAGTTTATTTATATTTTGCACTTATTTGGTTTTCTGAATTTTGAGTAATATTTAAACTTTAATAAGATGGGGCAACTTTCCATTAGGCATTGAGTATGTGATGACTTCATGAATATTGCTTGACCACCTTGGTCACCTGGTCTGTCTCCACTGAACTTTTTCTCATGAGGTTTTGCCAAAGCTATTATACATGCATCAAAACCTCATAATCTATCTTTGGATGATCTTAAGGCTAGAATTACATTCGAACCCTTTAGTCACTGAACAGCAGCTAACAAAAACTTTGACAAAATTTCAATTACAATGTGCTAACAATGGTTAGCACAAGAAGGTAGTTATATCTAATTTTAATAAGTAACACACCAACATTTAAATAATTGTAAATAATTAGCCATTCAAATGTTTTTGTAAGTTCTTAGCATTTACTCTTCTGAATTTATTAAAAGCTGAAAACTACACTAAGATTTTTGTATTAGTCATTAATCATACAAGTCCTTGTATTTATTAGTCATTATTGTATTAAATATGATCACACTGGAAACAGTTCATTTTAGCTGATAGAAGCACTGTTTCATAAGTTTTGTATGTTATATTTTAAACCTTTCTGTTTAATAGAAATCGGCATATTCAAGGATACTTTTATTTTCCTTTTCCTGTGAGCTGACCTCATCTACCTTCAGTGGCTTTGAAATCCTGAAAGGCAGCTGGTTAGAAGGATTTGGTCTGTGGTTGTTCGGATGGGAGACCTGTAAGACACTGGCATGTTTATGCTGTCAGCGGCTGCTTTAGCTTAAAAAAACTCGACAATCATACCTCCAGTTCTGGGTTGTTAGAAGTCAGAACCAGGGCTCCAGGACTCTCAATGTATTGTTTTTGTTTTGGGGGTCAGGGGATGCTTGCTCGGGACAAGTTAACCTATGGAAGAGTAGTATGAGCTGACCAATGATTTTAGGTTATTCTTTGGAAGGGGGCCTCATTGTTTATTGTTTTCTGGGGTTTTTAAGGTAGAAAGAGAGAACAATATAAATGCTTAGTTAAAAGATCATTTGACTATAGTATTAGGATCAACTGAAATATCCAGCTTTTTTTTTTTTAATGAGTGTGAAACTGATAGTCCTGGAATCTTAATAGATTTTTTCATTCTGCCAAAGATAAGAGAATCCACTCCTATCCTGACAATTTGAGAATAAAGTTCATGTAGGCCTTGGGCCTATCTTTTATTGTTTTTGCTCAGTCATGACCCCATGGATCATGGCATACCAGGCCCTTCTATCCTCCACTAACTCTTGAAGTCTGTCCAAGCTTGTGTTCATTGGGCCTATCTGTGGAAGTCATTAACTAGTTTTTGGGTAATAGTGGCTGCTAACACCCTGAAACTGGACTTTGGATCTTTGCAGTATAGTCACTCTACAGAAGCCTGTGCATTAGGAAAAGCCCCTACGACTGACTAAAATTTCTAAGTTGGAAGGGATCTTTACCAAGTCCAACTGTCTTATTTTACAGATGAGGGAACTAATCAATCAGCAGATTTAGTCTCCTAGATCACACAGACATCACATGCCACCACTTCTCTGCTCCTCCATGCCCTCCCCCACCCCTCGTTCACTTAATGGGAAGTCACATAATTACCCAAAAAGTATGCAGTGAGTGGCTATGTCATAGTCGGCCCTGGCTCTCAAGGACCTTATGCTCTAATTGGGGAGAACAGTGTCTATTGTCATAAACTCAGTATTGGTGCAAAGTATGCTTTGCAAAAGCGTGGAGGATAGGGACATCAATGAAGGCTGTCAGGTAAACCTTTATGAAGCAGACAGAACTTGAGGTGGGTAGGATTTCCTAGATACAGAGGACTGGAAGGGATAATTATATCAAAATATGCATTTTATTTAAATAGCTGCATAGATGTTAAAGCTTCTAGCTCCTTCCCTGCCCCACCCCCCGCATTCTTTCTTGATAAAAGCAGGTTAATCCCACTTTTCTAGCCTGTTGCTTCAGTATTGTCCAGCCTGGCTAAATGTTTTTGCTCCATAGGTGAAGCCTCTTGAATCACTATCGATCTCCAGTTTCCCAACAATTGCTAAATATTCTAGAAGATTGCTGTTTCTCGGAAGGTGAAAAGTAAAGCTGTACTTAATGTATGCTGAGTGGGTAGAAGCCATTTGGGGATTGGGGCAGGGGCTGCTGGAGCCAGCCACAACCTAGGTCAGGAGAGCTGTTTGTAAAATTTGCTTTAACCCCTTGGAAATCAGCAAACTCTGCACATCAGGACTTGATTTGTTATTTTGTTGATTGCCTGGACTTAATAAAGTGATGGAGAAAATGTTAATAATATGAATTATTAAAATTATTAAAAATATGTCATATGTATATTTACCAGCATACCTCTGGATAAAGGTATGATTTAAGAACTAAGGAGACTTAAGAACTATGGAGAAGGTTGCTGCCACAGGAGTCTCTCCTCTACCCTCCTCCTCATGGTCCAATCAACATTTGTTTAGTGTTCTCAGTAAACATTTGTTGAATCAAATGAAATTGATACCCCAAGTTCAGTCACTATAAACTATTCCTCTAATCTCAGAATTATTATTATGTTTTTTTTTTTAAACTGAAAGAAGGCTAAGAATACAGAAATGATGAACTCGAGAGAGTTTTGTAATAATGAAGAAACAGGCCCGTCCATAATGGAGGAGGAAATGTTCGTGTCCAAGATTATGCAGTGAAGAAGAGTCAGTTGAAAACACAGATCTATAGACTCTGTGGAATTCTCTTGCCATTGCTGGGGAGGGGGCCAAGTTATCTAATCTCAATTTCCCCATCTGTAAAATGGAGATACTGATTGCACTAACCTTCCAGGGTTGTTGTGAAGAGAAAATGGGATGTTTGTTACGTTTGCAAACATTAAAGCATTTTATAAACGCTAGCTATTACTTTTGTCTTTGTGTCCCCAGCGCTTTAGCACAGTGGACTCAGTACCTAGAAAGCGCTTCATTAAATATTAACTGATTGGGGAAGTCGCTAGCCTTCTTGGTGCCTCAGTTTCCATCTCTGTGAAATCAAAGGGTAAATGGGGTTTTGATTCCATGACCTCGAAGGCCCCTTGCAGTCTGAAGTCCCATGATTTCTTGTCTCCTACTTCCCTGTTTTGCATAGTGGCCTCCTAGGGGGCGGGACCCGCAGGGTGAATCCCCATGAGGTTGCTCAAGTGTGTGTCCGTGTTGCAATGAAATGACCCGGCCGTGAATCCGGCCTCTGGAATCGAAAGAGCAAGAGATGGTGTTGGCAATACTTTGGGGAGCACGCAGTGGAGTCACATGCCCAGTGACTCGCAAGGTAACAGTAACCAGAGACCAGCTCTGGGCCGATAGGAAGTCAGCTTTTCCTGCCGTGCTGGCGAGGTCGGCCGGGCACGCACGGGTTTGTACCTTCCGCCGGACGGGCCCTCGGTCTCTCTGCGGCGGCCTGCCCACCTCCTCCTCCTCCCGCCCCCAAGGAAACCCTCTGTCCAGCGCCGCGAGGGTTACTGCAGCGGCAGATTCTAGGGTGAGTGTGCGCCCGCGCTCCAGGAGCGCCGGGACAGCTCCCGGCACTGAGGCCCGGAGCCGAGCAGAGCCTACCCGCGCCCCTGCGGTCCTTAAAGCACCTCTCCCCTCCCGCGGGTAGGGTCCTAGGGGCCTGTGCCCCGGTGCCAGGAGGGGAAATGAGAGTTTGGATGCCTTTGACCAAGCTGGAGGCTCTGCCATTCCGCAGGGGGTTGCTGAAGGCGGGGGTCTCCCGTGCACATTTGTTTGGGAGGAGAGAAGGCAGCAGATGGAGGAAGCTCGGGGAGCAAGAGCTTGTTCTGGCCTGTCTTGGGATAACAACTGAAGGCAGTCAGGTGATGCTCCCCTCCCCCCCCGAGGGGCCGCGATCCAGCTGCGCAGAGACTTCAGTGACCTTACCAGCCACTTCTTTCCTACCCCAGGGTCAGCTTTGGGATAAGCAGAACATCACAGAATCCCAGCTATGGTGTTCTTCTTAGCTCTTCCTCGGGAGGGTGAACGAAGAAGCTGTCTCAGAAAGAGGGAGCAATTTCCTCAATGTCTCAGGCAGTAATCAGGGTTCAAACACAATTCCTCTGATTAAATTCATTGCACAATTCATAATCTTCTGTTTCAGTTGGATTGCAGTGTGGAATACACACACACACACACACACACACACACACACACACACAATATCTGGGGCTGATTATGCCACAGTCTGACCTTGGATAAAGCACTTCCTCCCGGGGACCTCAGTTTCCTTCTTTTTAAAATGAAAGAGTTGGGACTAGATGATTTCTAAGTCCCTTCCCAGCAGTTCGAGAATATAAAATGTGTTTTTATGATCCTCCTTTGCAGTACAAGGTTTGAATCTTTTTACAACTTCCTGCTCCTGTAGTGGGTAACTCAGGGGAATTCAGCTGCCATCTCTGTGGAAGGAGACTGAGTGTGAATGGTGTGTATAGTTCTTGGTGGGGTCCCTGAGGCAGTAGTAGAGCCCCTTGAAAGAATAATTTCCACAGTCTTCGACAATCCAGATCCTGAACATTTTTTTTCCTCCTTTTGTCTGAAGAACGGTAAGAAATGATCCTGAAGGAAATAAGCACAGGAAAAGGCAAGTTATCACAGAAAGTAAAGTCAACAGGTCCAGGAACACTGTGGCTTATAAGGGCCTAGACAATGAACAGAGACTACTAATTAAGAAATAGGGGCAGCTAGTGCCAGTGAATAGAGCACATGCCCCAGAGTCAGGAGGATGTGAGTTCAAGTGTGCCCTCAGACACTTGACACTTATTGGCTGTGTGACCTTGGGCAAGTCACCTAATCCTGATTGCCTTGCCTCCCCTCTCCCAAAAATAAGAAATAGTTAAGGAATCTCTTTGGTTCACTATTATAATTTTTGTTGTCATTATCATCATTGTTCTTTCCAGGCTTTCCCAGGTAGGGAACAGGGACCCTGCCTTATGCCTTGTCCAGTACTGAGACCTCCCAGCACTTCTAACTGTGCAAAGCCTACACAGGAAGCGTGTGATGAAGTCACACCCCTCTCTGGCCTCACGGTCCTTATCTGAGAAATAAGGATTTAAAGCTGAAAGGGGTCTTTGAAATCCTCCAACACAACCCTTTCATTTTTACAGATGAAGAAACTGAGGCCCAGAGAGGTGGCCTGTTTTGCCAATGATAAACCAGGTATTAAGCTGGGCTTCCAACCCAGAAGAGTTAGGTTCTCTGGCCCTAATTTTAGTGCTTAAATGAGGGAGTTGGTTTAGATAGTTTCTGTGTTTCCTTTCCTCCTTCAGACAGAAGGAACTGGATGGTGTTGGTTCCATCCCCCTTTTACATTTTATCCGTATCACCTAGTCCTTTGGTTTTTAATGCTCCTGCTGGGGCAGCTGGTAAGATGAGTGGGGTAAAGAGGGAGGCTTAGCCCAGCTTGACTTCTTACTCACATGGATCCTTTCCAGGAGGGCAGCTCCACATACTTTATAAAAGTATTCATTCGTTTTCTTGTTGTTCAGTCATGTCCTACTCTTTGTGATCCCATTTGGGTTTTTCTTGGCAAAGATACGGGAGTGGCTTGGTATTTCCTTCTCCAGCTCATTTTACAGCTGAGGAAACCAAGGCAAACAGGATTAGTGACTTGCCCAGGATCATAATAGCTAGTAAGTATCTGAGGCCAGATTTGAATTCATGAAGATCAGTCTTCCTTACTCCAGGCCCAGTGATGCTCTATCTCTTGTGCCACCCAGCTGCTCAGTCTTTTAGCAGGAGTTTATTAAACACATAATTCCCTGCAGAGCCGTGTGCCAGGTGGGTGGGGGTGAAGGTGGGAGATTCAAAGTTTGGGTAAGACAGTCTCTGCCTTCCTGAAGTCTCTGGTCTAGTAGCAGGATTGAATACAAGCACACAGATAACTGTAATATCCAACATTGTATGGTGATGATAACTCATTTCTATAGTGCATCAAAGTTGGTGAAGTACCAGCTTCTAACAACCCTGTAACGTAGAGAGCTGTAAGCGTGATTATCCCTGTTTTACAAAGGAAGAAGGCTCAGGGAGAAAAAGTTGCTTTATTCAGCGCCACACAGTTATTGAATGTGGGAGATGGGCTTCAAACCCAGGCCTCTCCTCTTTCCATTAGACCACACTCAACATGCCTTAAAGTGGTCCAAAATGGGACTGAGAGATCCAAGTGAAAATGTCATTCCCAACATTTTCCCTTGAACCCAGGGGTAAAGGTCCTGAGTTTCAGTCCCAACACTGTGACTACCCCAGTGACCTAGAACAAGGTGAATCAAGAGACAGCATGGTGCAGTGGTAGATTGAGAGTGGAAGCAACTTGCTTCAGATCCTAACTTGAGCATTTATTGTGTGACCCTGGGCAAAATGCCTGACCTTTCAGGGCCTCATAAGTAAGTTGGAACTAGATGATCCCTAAGCATCTTTTTACCTGTTAATCATTTGATCCGGATGGACAAGTAAAGTGGTGTGTTGTGATGTCAAAGGACAATTGCTATAGGCTAGCCAGATCTATATATGTCATTAGCTAGATGGTAGACAGAGTGCTGGGCCTGGAATTGGGAAAACCTGCTTTCAAATCTGGCTTCGGGCACTTAATAGCCGTGTGACCCTGGGCAAGTCACTTAGCCTCTTTTTATCTGTTTCCTCAGCCGTAAAGTGGGCTTCATAACAGCACCTACCTTTCAGATAATATTTGTTAAGTCTTCAGCACAGTGCTTGGCACAGAGTAGGTGTTGTTAAATGTTAGCTGCTACTACTACTACGACGACGACGACGATGACAACGACTACTACTATTACTACTACAACTACTGCTACTAATTTCCCTTGTATGAATTCACTGTATGAAGCAGTATAGTGTAGCGTACTGAGTCAGGAGATATGTTTTAGAGTCCCATTGACATTGTACCAGTCATTTCCCTTCTCTAGGCATCAGTTTTGTTAATTGGCTGGCACTCATTAAATGCCCACTGTGCACCTTAGGGCGAGAGATACAAATACAAAGAATGAAGTAGTCTTTGCTCCCAAGGACCTTACACTTTATCACAGGAGACAGCATGTGTATGTACATATAAATATATGTATATGTATACACACATATACATATATAAGCATATGCAGAATACATTACAAAATGTATGTATTAGGTCATTGGGGTGGCATTAGCCAATGAGATCAGGAAAAGTTTCATGTAGAAGCTTGAGCTCAGTCTTGGCGGGGATTAAGGGATTCTGTGATTCAAGTTAAGGAGGGAAAGCATGAGGGATGGCCAGTGCAGCCCTAGAGATGCAGGTAGAGTGCCTTGAGTGAGGAACAGAGGGAAAGCCAGTTTGGCTGGACCATAGATTGTGGGGAAGTAGGGTAATGTATAATAGGGCTAGAAAGGTAGATTAGAGCTGTGAAGGGCTTTAAAAACCAACCGGAAGAGTTTATATTTCATCCTGGAGCTAGCAGGGAGCCACTGGGGTTTATGGAGTAGGGGAGTGCCTGATTAGACCTGTGCTTTAGAAAGATCACTTTGGCATTTGTGTGAAGGATGGACTGCAGGGATTTGAGACAGAGAGACCAGTTAGGAGGCCCCGTCCTAATCCAGGTGAGAAGAGATGAGAATCTGAACAGAGGAAGTGCCTGTAATAGGGAAGAAGGGAACAGATGCCAGAGATGTAAGATTTGGCCACAGATTGGCTATGTGGGAAGAAGGAAAGTGAGTTCAGAATAACATGGAGATATTGTACCTGGGATAAGAGAAGGATGGTGGTTCCTTCAACAGAAATAGTGAAGTTTGGAAAAGGGATGAGTTTTGGGGGAAAGACAATAAAATTTTGTAGATGTAGAATCAATAAACCAATCAGTAAATATTTATTAAATACCTAGTATATGCTAGGCACTGTACTAAGTGCTGGGGACTCAAAAAGAAGCAAAAGGTAGTCCCTGCTGTCAAAGCACTTACAATATAATGGAGGAGACAACATGCAAACAAGTATATCTACATACACATACATACACACATGCATGTATACACATACACATGTGTATACACATGTACACACATATATGTACACATATACACATATACATACACAAAGCAAGTTATCCACAGGATAAAGAAGAAATATTTGAAAGAGGGAAAGAGTTAAGGAGTTAGGAAAGGCTTAGGACTTTAAGTTAGGACTTAAAGAAAGCCAGAAGGTCAGTAGTCAGAGCTGAGAGGGGAGAGTATTCCAAGCATGGGGGACAGCCAGAGAGAATGCCTGGAGCCCAAAGATGGAGAATTTTGTTCACGGAACAGACAGGAGGCCAGTGTTACTGGATGGGAGTACATGTTGGGGAGTGACGTGTAAGAAGACTAGAAAGGTAGGAGTGGATTAGGTGAATGCTGAACAGAGCATCTTGGAGACAATAGGGAGCCACTGGAGTTTATTGAGTGGGGGTGGTGGAGGTGGGGGTAGTGACATGGTAGGATCTGTGCTTTAGGAAAATCACTTTAGTGGCTAATTGCAGAATGGTTTGGATTGGGGAAGAGACTTGAGGCAGGCACACTCGCCTGCAGGCTGTTGCAATAGTCCAGGTGTGAGGTGATGAGGGCCTGTGCCAGGTGGCAGAACAGAAGCTAGGATATGATATTTGGATCTGGTAGTCATCTTTGAAGAGATAATAATTAAGTTCATGAGAGATGATCAGGTTACCATGTGAGAGAGTGAAGAGAAGGAAGAAAAGAAGGCCCAGGACAAAGCCTTGGGGTCAGAGGTTTGCTGGAACCAAGTCATAACTGGCTCTAAGCCCATTTGCCCATTGTGAGCAAAATCGACAATCACTACAAATGAGGGCTTTATTGATTTATTGTTTTGTTGCTTGTCTAGACCTAAGAGAGTCATGAAGAAAATGTTAATCATACTGATTAAAGTTAAAAGTGTATCATGCTTATATTTTTCCCCTGCAGAGTCGGTTGTTAAACATTTTATTAGAACAGAAAGCATGACACAAATGAGTTAGCAAAGGAGACTGAGGAGCAGTCAGACAAGTTAACAAGTTAACAAGAGAGCAGGGTCATGAAAACCCAGAGAAGAGATAATATTCAGGAGGAAAGGGTCCAATTCTGTAGAGAGGTCACAAAGAATGAGCACTAAGAAAAGGGAAATCCAATTTGGCAATTAAGCCATCACTTTAAGAGGAGGAGGTTGGAGAATATGATTTCTAAGATTCCTTCCAGCTACAAAGTTCTAAGATTCTGTGATTTTTTTTGGGGGGGGGGTGGTGTGGAGAAGGATGGGGTTAGGGTTAATTTATTTGTTTATTTGTTCTTTTAGAGGAATCAGTGCATGGAAGTGTACTGGTGATGTGGTTTACCAATTGCCTTGCAATTTTTTTGAATCTATGTAATAAGTACCTGTGTTATAATGAACTCTTCCTGTCCCAGAATACAGTCCTAATATACTGGGGGTTATGAGGTCATAGACTGAGAGCTGAAAGGATCTTAGAGGTCATCTAGTTCCCTCATTTTACAGGAAGAAAAATGAGACCCAGAAAAATTGAGTCAATTGCCCAGAGTCACATAGTAGGTGGTAAAGTGGGGATGGTATGAGCCTATGTCCTCTGTCTCCCAATTCAATGCCCTTTGCATAGTACCATTTACTTATTAAGAGGACTGATTCTCTGAGACACTCCCAAAGTGAATGAGTTTATGGGGTGCAGGGAATCAGGGGCCCACAGGTGTGTTACCCAACCATCTTTCTCTGTATTAGGCAGCTAGGTGGCACAGTGGATAGAGTGGTGGGCCTGGAGTCAGGAAGACCTGAGTTCAGATTTAGCCTCAGACACTTACTAGCTGTGTGACCCTGGGCAAATATTTCCGATTCAGTTTCCTCAACTCTGAAAGGGGTGTAATAATAGCCCCTACCTCCCAGGGTTGTTGTGAGGCTCAAAGGAATTGACATTTGCAAAGTGCTTAGCACAGTGCCTGGCAAACATTAGGTGTTTAATAAATGCTTGTTCCCTTCCCCCCTTTTTTCCCCTTCTTACCAAGAGTTAGTGGGAGATGGTACCACATAATCAATGCCTGGTCTACAATCCACACAATACCCACTTCATTGTTAAGGATCCATGCTTATTTTCCCCTATGGGTACAACTTTCAGTGTTACAGATTGGTGTATTACCCAGCATGCTTTAGTCAGCTTTCTTCATGAGTTTTCTGTGGCTGAAAAATTTGGAAATGTATTTGTTTTATTAAACACCTAGGATGTGCTAGGTTACAAAGAGAAAAAAGGATGGCACTTGCCTTCAAAGAGCTTCCATTGGACTGGAGGAATAAAACAAGTACAAATCTAGGGAAAGCATGAGCAAAAGTAATTTCAAGAGGGAGAGAGTGCTAATAACCAAGGGGTTAGAAAGGTCTCCTTTCAGAGGTGGCACCTGAGCTGTGCTCTTAATGAAGCTAGAGGTTCTGTGAACAGAGTTGAGGAGGGTGTTCCCTTCATACATTTGGGAAACATTTGTACAAAAGCACAGAGGGAGGAGATTAAATGCGTTCAGAGAACAATTAGGACATTTCATTTGGCCGGAACAGAGAGTTCACGAAGGGTAATGAGATGACCAGACTCACATTAGGAGTAGTATCAGAAAGGTGAGATCCATATTGTGGAGATCTTTATTTTTTTTTTTTGATGGAGATCTTTAAATGCCAGGCTCCGTACTTTGCATTTTACTCTAAAGTCAATAATGAGCCACGGAAGATTTTTGAGTAGAGCATCATCATGGTCCAGCGAGTGTTTTAGAAACACTTTAATTACTTGTTTTCTTAACCATTATCTCTAAAAGGGAAAGGAAATGGCTTGCTTCCTTGACATTCCGCAATGGTGCAGCTCCTGCTAACAGATGGGCTAAACAATACAATCACCTGGGTCTGAACTATTATTTGCTTTGTTTAGAATTTATTTTGAAACCCCTTCGCTGAGAGAGAAAGTGGTGGATGAGCTGAAGCATTTGGGGGAAAACAAATACACCAAGGCTTGCAGCTATATTTTCCTCCCAGTGGTGGAGACTCTCTAGAGGAAAGGACTGGGATTTCAGGTTAAAGTTTGAGGTGCAGGATTAGGAAACCTGGTTCTCAGAATGTGTTGATCCTAAGAGAGAGACAAATTCAGAGGAAAATGAGAAAGTGCTTTGGTTGGTGGAGTTGTGAACTGATCCAACCCTTCTTTCGAGCAACTTGGACTCTGCCCAAAGTACTATAAAACAGTGTCCAGAAATACCTTTACTAGGTCTGTATCCCAAAGAGATAAAAAAAGGGAAAAGGACATATATGTATAAAAATATTTATAGCAGCTCTTTCTGTGGTGGCAAAGAATTGGAAATCGAGGAGATGCCCATCAGTTGGGGAATGGATGAGCAAAACTTGCATATGATTGTCCTGTGGTATATGATGAGCAGGATGGTTTTAGAAAAACCTGGCCAGACATATATGAACTGATTCAAAGTGAAGTAAGAAGAGTCAGGGGGACGTTGTAAACAGTAACAGCAATATTGTAATGACCATCAGCTGTGAAAGACTTAGCTACTCTCATCAATACAATTATCCAAGACAACTTCAAAGGACTCATGAAGAAAAATGCTGTCTATATTCAGAGAGACAACTGATGAACTCTGAGTGCAGATTGAAGCATCCTTTTTTCATGTTTTATTTTTCTTGGTGCTTCTTCTTCTTCTTTGGCAACATGATTAATACGGAAATGTTTTGCATGACTTCACATGTATAATTGATATCATGGTTCTTGCCTTCCCAGTGGGTGGGAGAGGGGCTGGAGTAAGGGAGAGAATTGGGAACTCGAAATTTTAAAAAATGAGTGTTAAAATATAAAAGGTATATAAATATATATATATATACACATACATACATACCATATATATGTGCATATGTGTTCATGTATATATACACCTGTACACACACATATATACATATATATATACATACACACACATATATACACACATACATGTATACATGTGTGCACACACACAGCACTTGCTCTCTGACGGGTGGCAGTCAGTTATCACTGAAGAGTAGTAGTCAGCAATAACCCCGCAATGTCCTTGCAGAGTTCTGGGTTCTCTGTCCCCTAAATTCCCTTCAATTCCAGATTAAAATAGTATTTCTCTCAGAGTTATTAGAATGGTTAAACTCAATGCCAAGAACCAAAAGAATGTTATTGTGAATGATTTCTTCCCAGATCATAGGTTAACTCTAGTCTTGAAGAGATAAACAGTGTCCCTGGTTTTGCCACACACTGAACCTTTATTTTGTTCTGTATTTTTGTCTCTGGCCTTGACCAAAGGTAGCATGAGCTGAGCTGGCTGTTCTCTTGACAGGCAGAGGAGGGCAGGCAGCTTCTTGTGAAGATGGTGTAAAGTTTGAAGAGGAGTGTCCTGAGCTTTCTCTTCACCATGGCCTATGACCTTCCCCAGGACCCAGCTGGGGCACCTGGACCCTCCCTCACTTCCTTCTCTGATTGGGGCACTCTTGTGCAGGAGGATACTTCCTGCCTGGAGAGAAGAGGTAAGATTTCATCTCTTCTGGTAGCACTCTGATGTTATCTAGAAACGGTCATTATTTCTTGACTATTCATAAGGTCCCCAGGAATACAGAGTAATCAATAAAGCTTCTTAGAGTTCAGTTTCTCCTTGATACGTGCTAGTGTTGCTTACATACAGCAGCCCCTCAGCTGGGTAAATTGAGGCAGCAGAGAGATCCAAGCCAAATTCTGGATTATGGACTCCCAAGTAAGTCTTCAGCGTCCAGGATTTGGTAAATTGTTTCATGCTATGAGGAGAGCAGTTCTTGTAGGAAGCGGCTTGTGATAAGTTTATAAGCTCTGTTTTTGCAAGTAGGTCTTTCTGAGGTCACTCTCATTCCTGGAAGGAGGCTAATATGTGATAGCCCAGGACTCTTACAGGAAATGGAACTCAAAAAGTATTCCTAAATAGAAGGCTTCTTGAACCTGCTTTAATGGTTAGCCAGTTGAGGGTTAACTTTGATGCTTGGCCGAAAAAGGCCTGCTTTAATGAGTGATCAGCAGTATATGTTTACTTGGAAAGAGTTAATATGTTGAAGGCTTTCATCTTATTTAGTAAGAAAACCCTCTCTCAGGAAGGCTCAGGAAATGGCTGAGAGCCCTGATCTGAGCTTCTTTTTAAAAAGATTCTTTCTTCAAACCCTGCCATGCCTTTTAGGGGAACAGAAAGCAGTGACTGGAAAAAAACATTTGCTCGTCCTCCAAATAGTTAGCCAGAGGGCCTGCGTATGGATGTATTGTCTTGCTTCTTTTCCCCCCCAAATTTCTATCCAGGGATGCTAGTGCCTTTTAGTTCTAGCTTGGGACCAATTCATCCTAGGTTGAAGAACTTAATCTTCATATTACAAGTGAAGAAACCGAGTCTTAGTGAGGAAAATTGAGTCACCCAAGGTTACCCAGCTGGTTAGTGAGATAGTGGAAGCACAGAAATTAGAAAATGCAATCGATGAGTCAACAAGGCTTTATTAATCATTTACTATGTACTGGGTGCCGTATTAGTTGCTGGGGATACAAATTCAAAACCAAAACAGCCGCTGCTTTCAAGGGCCTAACATTCTGTTGGAGATAAACATCCATATACTCATATAAGTAAATACTAGGACTTTTGTTTTGGTCGGGGGTGTCAGAGACTAGCTGCCGGGGAATGATCGGGAAAGGCTTCATGTAGGGGCAGCACTTGGACTGCCCTTGGCAGGAAGCTAGGGATTCTGGAAAGTGAAAATGAGGAAGAAATATATCCAGCCTGAGAAATGCAAAAGCATGGAGGTGGGATGGAACACTGGGTCATTCTGGCTGGAACACAGACTGCATGAATGGGAGAAATGTGTCTAGGAAGATAGGCTGGAGCCAGATTGTAAAGGTCTTTAAATACCAAACTGAAGAATGTGTATTTTAGCCTATGGGCAAAAGGGAGTTGTTGAAATCTCTTGAGGAGGGGATTGATGCCATCACACTTGTGTTTTAGGGATATCAATCTGGTAGCATTGTGGAGGATGGAGTGTATATGAGGGAGAGATTGGAAGCATGGAGACCAAATAGGAAGTTATGTTGATTGTTCAGGGGAGAGGTTGTTCAGTCACTTCAGTTGGGTCTGACTCTTTGTGACCCCATTTGGGGTTTTCTTGGCACAGACACCAGAGTGGTTTGCCATTTCCTTCTTCTGCTCATTCTGAGGAATCTGAGGCAAGTAGGGTTAAGTGACTTTGCCCAGGGTCGCACAGCTAGCAAGTGTCTGAAGCCAGATCTGAACTCAGGAACATGAGTTTTCCTGACTCCAGGCCTGACACTTTATCTACTGAGCCACCTAGGTGCCCCAGGGGGGAGGTGATGAGGACCTAAACTAGGGTGATAGCCATGTAAGATTAAGAGAGGGGATGCATGTGAGAGATATGGTGGTCAAAGTGGTAAGACTTGGCAATTGATGACATTTGGGGGTTGAGGGAGAGTTGAGTTTGGTTCCAGGATTGTGTACCCGGTGCATGGCGGTCCCTGCCCAAGGATGGAGAGTAGCCCACTTTGGGTGAGCATCTTTAGGACATGTCTGGGAGCAATAGGAAACAAGGCTGGAAGGATAGGTTGGATCCACATTGTGGAGGAAACTTTATGCAGTGGATTCTATTTAGGGATAAAGAATCTAGTTTCTGGGATTACAGGGTCTCTTTGCTTCCCTTTTTCTCTTGACATCTTTTGGCCATTTCGGTCTCCATCAGAACTTCCACTGGACAGGGCAGAGTGATAAGGTAGGACTTCGTGAGATTATAGTATTGTTGATCTAGAAAGGGACATTGGAGGTCATCTAGTCCAACACCTTTATTTTATAGATGAGAAAAGTAAGGCCTAGAAAGGTTAAGCAATTTGCCTAAGGTTACCCAGGTAGAGTCAGGATTTGAACCCAGGTCCTTTGACTCTAAATTACTCTTTTCACTTGTAACACATTGTTTTCCATATAGTTTCTTTGTCGTAATTTCTGGTTAAAAGATTCGAAGTTGTGTAAAATCTGCTTCTGCATTTGCATTTCCTAATTATAAGTAAGTCATTCAGGTCCTTCTTGTCCCCTACAATGGACTATTTGAAACATGCTAACTTGTTGATCAACTTTTATTTATAAATCGTTATGTAAACCTTGTAAAAAGTAGTTTCACTTTTAAGCCCAAGGCCTAATTTCGCCTATATTGTTCCTCTTATCTGGACCTCCTGTATGTCCCTCCCCCTACCCTGAAACCTCCCAGTCCTCCTGACTCCTTCCTTTCTCCAAAACACAGGAAAGGAGTTAATAAAATGGAAATGAGAATATTCTCTGTTCTTTATGGTAAGGTTTCTTGTATCTTCCTATAGATTCCTTGAACCATTTTACCAACAAATAATAAATTTATATTTGTCCAGAAAGGTTTAAAATGAACCTTAGCAACACAACGCTATTGAATATAATTCCATTTTTATCTGAGGAGTCAAAAGGCATTTCAGGGCACCTAAGTTGCCACAGTACATAGTGATTGGACCCGGAGTCAGGAAGAGGTGAATTCAAATCCAGCCTCAGATACCAGTTATGTGACACCTCAGAGACAGTCACCTCAGAAGTGTTGAGAGGATCAAATAAGATAGTATTTGTAAAGCAGTTAGCACAGTACTTGGCACATAGATAGTAAGCGCTTAACAAAGGCTTGTTCTTTTCCCCTTCCCCTTCAGACTGAGTGATAGTATAAAAATGTAGATTTAGGTGGTTGGACTCAAACCGTGATACGGAAAGAGCACTGGATTTGAAGTCAGATGACCTTGATTGGAATCATGACTCTGAAATGTATTTTCTGTGTGATGTTGGGTAAGTCATTTAATATCCTTGGGCCTCAGTTTCTTCACATGTAAAATGAGACAGTTGGACAAGATAGCCTCTGAGGTCCTTTCCGCCTCTAATTCTTACGATCCTTAGACCTATAGGAAGAATTCATGATTTTCTCCCGATATCGACTGTTGTTTGGTTTCCACAAACATACCATGAATCACAGATGGGCCAATCATGCGTAATGTGCCATGAGCACTGACTCAGATTCTCTTTTCTCTTCTGATCTCAGCACTTACCAATGGCCAGCTCCTTATGGTCTTAAGTACTGACAGTACCTGTGAAGCTGCCTCCTTTAACATAGAAGTCTCCCAGGAGAAACTGAAGACCTGGGGGATCCAGGTGAGTCAGACCTTTCTGTTAGACTTGGAAAGGCCCAGAACTATAGGTGATGAGATCTTAGAGGTCGCCTGAGAGCCTTTCATTTTAAAAATGAGGAGGCTGAGACCTGGAGAGAGGTCACTTGCTTATAAGATCGTGTCTGCTTTAGTAGGCACTCAATAAATATTTTTTTGAATGAATGATTAAATAGTATGTAAATGACTGGTAAATGATGCATTTCCACCCTCAGCTAGGACTAGGATGGATGAACCTTTTTAGAGAATAGAACTCTCTCCCAGTTGGCTTGGTTATTGTTATATTCCTTATCCTCCTTCTGGCCCCCACGCTTGACGTTCTGAATTGCATTTAATTTAATTCAACTCAATTCAATGAGCATTTCTTAAGCTACTATTTATAGTGGATAAAAAGACGAAAAATGGTCCCTTCCCTCAAGGAGTATACATTCTACTGAGAGGATTCCACAGGAAAATAGATAAGTAAATAAAATATTATTTCAGGGGGTTGAGAGCATCAGCAACAAGGGAAGTCAGGAAAGGCTTCCTAGAGAAGGTGGCGCCTGAGCTGAAGGATGATAAAGATTCTGAGAGTTGGAATGAAGAGAGAGACTGCATTCCAGGCATGGGAGGTGGGAGGTAGGACATGGGCAAAGGTGCTGAGGTGGGAAATTTGGGGGTCTGCAGTAGGCCGGTTTGGCTGAAACCTAGAATGAAGGGGAGTAATTTGAAATAAGGATTAGAAGTTAAGCTGGTGCCAGATTGTAAAGAGCCTTAAATGCCAGGCTGAGTGAGAGCTGGGCATGGAGTCAGGAAGACCCGAGTTCAAATGTGGCCTCATATACTTACTAGCTGTGTGACCCTGGGCAAGTCACTTAACCCCTTGTTTGCTTTAGTTTCCTCATCTGTAAAATGGGGATAATAACAGCCCCAACCCCCCAGGATTGTTGTGAGGAGCAAATGAGATGATAATCATGAAGCGCTTGGCACAGTGCCTGGTACACAGTAAGCACTAAATAAATGTTCACCATTGTTGTTATGTTCCCTGAGGGCTTTTGAGCAGGAAGCCTGACACAGTCAGACCTTTGCTTTAGGAAGATTGGTTACCTGGAAGACTAGTTGGAAAGGGGAGAGAAGGGAAACGAGGAGCTTAATTAGGAAGGTCCAGGTAAGCAGTCCTGAGGCCTGAACGAGTGTGGTTGCCGTTAGATTGTAGAGAAGGGTGTAGAGAGAACGGAGGGAGGTAAGGAAGAAACAAGCATTTATTAAGTGCCTAATGTATACCAGGCACTACGCCTCGTGCTTGACGAATATTGTCTCATTCGATTCTCACAGCAGCCCTGGGAAACAGGTGCTGTTATTATCCCCCTTTTACAGTTGAGGAAACTGAGGCAGGCAGAGGTTAAGTGACTTGCTCAGGGTCACACAGCTAGTATGTGTCTGAGGCCGGATTTGAACTCGGGTCTTCCTGAATCAAGGTAGAATAATCGTGATTGATAGTAGAGAGAGAGTATAACCGTCTCGGTGTCCACAGCTTTAGTTGGAATAAAGGTTCAGTCTTCGGGACGCTGAGTAGATGGAGGAATCTTGAGGCCAGATTGTTTAAAGGGACATCGACCTGTGCAGTGAGGTTTCACATAGGAAGACAGGGGTTAGGGCAGAAGGGAAGACTGAATGTAAGCTAGGTATGCGCAATTTGAGAAAAGAGGGAGAAGACGACTGCAACGAAGAACTAGAGAAGATGATGAAGATGTTTGGAATCAACTTCAGAGGAAGAGTCCAAAGTGGCAAGGAGGAAAGGCACATGCTTTTGGCCCAGTGTGTTGGGTCATAGCCTCCACCACAAGTTTAAAGTGGAAGGAGCATTAGAGGTTATGGAGGCCTTTCCCCTTATTTTTCTTTTACAGACGATTAAACTGAGGCTGGGAGAGGCTGAGTGGCTTGCATTTGGTCACACAGCTACTAAGTTTCTGAGGTGGGATTCAAACCCAGATTTTCTTTTTTCCAAGTTCTGCATGCTTGCCCCCCACACCATGCTGCCCCACTGGAAGATAGAGAAGAAAAAATGCATCCAAGTACCAAGGAGGGAGGCTAGGGATGCTCTGTGTCTGGGTACAGCCAGAGTCACGGGAGGGCAAGGAATGACAAGGAGTGCAAGATGATGTAAATGTTGTTAGTGAGAGAACTGGGGTTCCAGAGAGTATGTTCAATGCAAGGACCTTTGCCACCACTCAAGATGGCAAGCAATGATGCACAGTCAGAAGGTAGCACGCTCCTGGATTGTGTATGGGGTTGCTGATCAGACCTGTGGTATGAGGCCTCACTCCTGGAGGAGGTCCCAGTGTATGAAACTATTCCTGAGTAAAGAGAGAAGGCCTCATATGTATGGTTATGGTGGGCTGGGGCCTGTTTTTTTCGAGTATGGTTTGCTAAAGCAGGGCAGAGAAGGCCTGCCATTTATATATGGCTGTAGGCACAGATTTCCAAATCCAATCCCCGGAAACTTGGTGGTAAAGAATATTGGTACAATGTACTAATAGTAGTACACATAGTAGGCACTTAATAAATTGTTTTTTTACCGGTTGACTAAGGAAGGGATGTAGCATTAGAATGGAACCAAGGACAGAGTAGATTCAACCTTCCCATGGTGCCAGAGTGAGGAGAGGGGTGGGGGGTTGTTTCCTCACTCTCCCAGGACCAGGGATCTAGAAGGTAGGAGGAGGTGCTGATGTTCCTAAGGCACTGAATGAGGACACCTAAAACTTTTAATAACCTAGAACTAGGTTTGATGATGATTGTGAAAAGTGATTAACACAGTGCCAGGCATGTAATAGCCTTCATGTAAATTCTTATTCTTTCCCTTCCCATTTTAAAGTCAAACTCAGCAGTTATATAGTTCCATTGACATCATAAATAAACTCTAGTGACCTGGCCCACCCCTATTCTTTTGAGTGTCCACTGTTCCCTATGGTTGTAAGTAGCCAGGTGAATGAAAGCACTGTCCTCTGCTTTTCCCAGGCTAAAGTCAAACATGGTTTCTCTTTTGGATTCCTGAGCAGGTGCCAACAGAGAAGTACAAGAGTTTAATTGAGAATGCCATCTTAGATCCCCAAGTGAGAAGATTCATGTTCTATAACTCCAGGCCTTTCCAGTTGGCTATTGCTGTGGTAAGGATTTGAGTCTATTCCCTGACTGCCCCTAGACTGGTTCCTCTTGTGTGAAGAGACCGTCACCACGTGCTAAATGGAGGCATATTTGAAGCAGACATCATGGAATTCAGTAGGGTTTCCACAAAGTATGTTGAAGTGGGTGCTGGGAGCTGTAAGTGGGTAAGGTCCTTTGGAAGATGCCTACTATTTCCTAGTGTGGGGATGCTTGCCCTCAACTGGGGGCTTTCTGGCATAGGAGAAATCCAGCCTTTGGACCTTGAGGCCGGCAAACCTTGAGGCAAGATGGCCTTGGAGTTGGACTGAGAAGGGTGGTTGAGAGAAGATAGGAAAGTTACCCATGTGATTCTGATTCCAAACTCAGTGTTCTTTACATGTTGTTTTGATTATAGACTCTACCTTTCTAAATCTTCCACATCTATATTTATCGTGTATAGCTTGTGGGCAACCACAAATTTCTCCACCCTCTATGTCCTGCAGGATGTCCTTTTAGCTATCTAAAGGTACCTTTTATTCCATTGAACTAATCTATTCCCCACCCCCACCCCCCAGCTTCAAGATTTTGTAGACTTGGATCCTTAGTGTTCTAGCCCTTAACATAGAGTTCAACTTTATGCTAAACAGCTTTATGCGTGTCATGGCAAGTAGGTGACCCCGGTTCTCAAATGCTATGCTAATGGAGTCCAAACTCAGGCCAATCCTACCTAGATAGGAAAGTGCTAATTTTCAGCTCTGAGTCATAGCAGCATAAATTTAGAGCTGGAAGTGATTTAAGGGGTCATTGTGTCCAGTTTTATCATTTTAGGATTAGGAAACTGAGAGGCAGAGAAGTTAAATGATTCCCCCAGGGCTTACAGAGGAATAATTTGAACCACCCAAGTCTTCCTGACTGTGCCATGCTGTCGTTTAAGGAGAGCCTAGCCAAATTTGTGACTAATCACCAGGTTGACCCATGAGGGATGCATTCTTGGCCCAAGAAACTTTCCAAAATCATCTGTTAAGTTACAGAAGGGTTGTGGTCTGCCTTGTTGGAGGTGGCACCAGTTTTGATGAGATTTCCAGCCAATAGGTTCTTAGGTTTAGTGGCACTGGGGACCCAGCCTTACCTCCTTGTTTTACATAATCTTGAGAAGTTAATGGTCTTGCCCAAAATCACAGAGGTAGTGAGTGGCAGAGGTGAGGTGAGTTTTGAACCCAGGTCCACTGACTCCAAATCCATTGCTTTTTCCACCATATTATATGGTACCACAGTAATCCTTTGGGTGCTTACCAGGTGACTTGCCTTTTGTTGTGTGAGACACAGAGCTAGGATCACTGGGGACCAGGCTATCCCCTTTGCTCATGTGCTTGTAGGCTCCCTCCCCTCTCTTGTTTTTCATTAGATGTAAATTTCATTTTATGGTTAATTTTTATACTTTTTATCCTTTCTTGGAGAGTAGGACAGTGCTATAAAAAACAGCGACCACTTTTTTTCTCAGGGTTAATTTTTTCTGGACAAGGGGCAGTGTGGTACAGTGGATAGAGGATGAGGATACAGCACTTAGACCAAAGGGCCCCCACCTCTGACACTTAACTAGCTTCAGGTTCCTTATGTGAGAATAGTAATACCCAGTTTATGTATCTCCTAGTGTTGTTGTCCAGCTCAAATGAGATTAGATATGCAAAAGACTTGCAAACTGCTTCTCAACTTTACTTTTTGCTCACTAAATGGTATTATTCTTTGCTCTGAATTGAGGCATGCTGCAGGAGAGCCAGCAGACCTACATAGGTGCATACAATTATAAGTATGAGTTCCACCCAACTCATGGCACACAGGTGTGCTGGGGCAAGCCCCTGGAGAACCATTGCTTTAAAGGACTCTATGAAGACCAGTGGTGATGATAATGATGATGATGATGACTTTTCTGCTTTATTTATTTTCTGGTTGTTTGAGTATATGATGTCTTTGTGTTCCTCCAGGTTTTCTACATAGCAATGTGGGCTAATCTGTACTCCACCAGCCAGATGTTTTCTTTGGGAAGACACTGGGCAGCTGTGGTTCTTGTGACCCTAGGCACTATATTAGCTACCCTCATTCTCATTCTCATCTTTGACAGGCACCAAAGGAAGGTAAGGGAGACACTGCTGTAAAGTGAATACTGTTTATAGCCCTCCCTCCCTGAAGGGCATGGAAAACACAGCTCTAGGTCTTTTTAAGATAGATGCTCATTCTCCTTTTCTGTCTTGCCCGCGGAACCTAGCACTGTAGGTAAATATCTTATAAGTTTTGAGTTGAATCTCCAAGCTCTCTCCCAGGCTGAACTTGTCTCTTAAAATTATTTCTTTGTTTATTTATTATCTGTATCTTTTAAACCTATTCTTTGAGGGAAACATTTATCAGCAGTGGATGTTTATTTAACCACCAAAAATATTAATTAAATATCTGTTGAGCTGAGAGGGATGCTAAGTTTAGATAAGACCTGCTCTCTGCCTTCAGGAAGTATAAAGCTTACTAGGAATTATGGGATCATAGACTTAGACCTTCAGAAATCATCTAGCCCAATTCTCTCATTTATGGGTGAGGAAACTAAGCTTTGGGGCAGGTCAGTGGTATAGTGGGTAGAGTGCTGGGCCTGGAATCAGGAAGACCTGAATTCAAATCCAGCTTCACACACTTCCTAGCTCTGTGGCCCTAGGAAGTCACTTAACTCTTGCCTGCATAAAACTGAAGAAGGACGTAGCAAACCACTCCAGTATCTCTGCCAAGAAAACTCCATGATCAGTTGGTACACAGAGTCATGAAGAGTCGGACATGACTGATCAGTAACAGAGGAATATGAGCCAATGTTTTGGGTCAAGTCACTTGACCTCTCAGTGTCTAGACAAGTCTTTATGTGCACATATTGCAGAGTAGGTACTGACCTACATTCGTAGAAAGCTTGCTCATCCGAGAATTCCCTATGTACATAGGTCCAGCCCTTCTCTTCTATCTTACTACATGCACAGGGTCCAGAGTGCCTGGTACTGTAAGGGAATCCAGAGAATAAGGTGCAGCATCTCAGAGTGGGAAGGGATGTCAGGGGATATTATCTTCTGTACCACCTAGATGCCAGTAGTCTCCCATTCTCTCTGATGTGACTCCTTGTCCCAAGAAGATTTCAGGTAACATTATAGGAATCTTAAAGGGAGAAAAGATCACACAAAAATAACTTAAATATACAATATTAAGAATCCAAAATTGTTGATTAGCCAAGTCCTATTGTTCCTTTCTGGATCCGTCCCTTCACTCCTGGAGCTAAACCATGGGACCTCTTCTCCTTCCACATATCTTAGTCCTTTCTCCATGACGAAGGGAGGGTTCTAGCTCTTATCACTTCTGGTAGATGGGGCCATAATGGGTGAACCAGACCAGGCTTACCCTTTGTTAAAAGGTTTGATACCACAATTTCTCTGTTTCTCTAAGAAAAACCTAATTTTGTTCTTGACCTGTCACTTTTTCTAGGGGAAGTCTGGTAAGGGCTTTAGAGAGAAATATAATTTCTTAATATTCCTAGGGAAACTAAAAAAAGGAGATTTTGAATATGCTTCTTTGAATATGGGCTGTAGGGAAGAGCAGAGCAATCATATGAATAGATCTATGTATAAGAATCATCTTTGTGACCATAGATTTGGGGAGAGGTCAGTTTGGGAATGGGCAGGACAGGGCAAACATAGGAAAGATGATGGTAGGGAGGCATTCCTTTACCTATTGGTCTCAATGTGTTGTGTTAGATTGTTGTGGGGTTCTTTTATTTGGGGGCTGCTGTTTGGTCCATGACGCCTCTCTGAATCTGCATAATAATAGCTTGTGTGAAGATGGGGTTACTTGTGTGGTTTGAGAGCTGGCCTGGGACAAGAGTGTCCTGCTATGTCACTTGGTTGTTGGGTTCACAGGCACACACGAATACAGATCTCCGTCTGGCAGCTGCCAACGAAACCCTGATGCCATACCACATGCTCCTGGGGGTGACTGGCGAGGTGGAGGGCTGCCAGGCTGTACTGCAGGTATCACTCTTCTGAATGATTCATCCCAGCAGATCAAGTCTCGGTCTAAGAAGATGAGAAAGGGCTTATCCAAAGGATGAGCACCCTGTACGGTGGGGGGGCGGGGCAAGTGCTGTGGAACTGCTTCTTTTCTCTGAAGTGGATCTAAAGATGAGATTTGGAGACAAGAAAAGATCCCTGGATTTGGAATTACAGGCTTTGGATTTGAATGTTGGCCCTGCTATTTAATACTTTCATTACTTTGGGCGAATCACTTATTGGCTAGGGGCCTTGGTTTCTGCGTCTGTAAAATGAAGTGGTTCGATTCAGTTCATAGTATCAAGGATCCAGAACTAGAAGGGCCTTCTTGGTTCATCAAGTCTATCCTCATCATTTTACAGGTGAGGAAACCAAGGCTCAGAGAAAGTTGCTGAATTAAGCCAATGTTTACATGGCTGGTAAGTGTCAGCTGCAACATCTGAACCCAGGACTTCCCAACTCTAAGTCTAGTGCTCCATTCACTATGCCAAGATCCCTTCCATTTTACTGCTTGTTAATACATTATGGTAAGAGCAGATACATTGTCTCAGGGCAAGTCTTTTCTTTCAACATTAGAAGGATCCAAATTTAATACTATCTTAAAGGACCAAGTTATGCCCATTGATGCAGTGTATTTTTTTATCCATAAGGCAAAAAAATAGAGATAGGATAAAAATTTTTATTTTAAAGTATAATTATGATAAAAAATTCTTTGCATCAATTGATATTCCTGGTCCTTCTTTAATTAGTAGGATGCCTACTAACTTAATGGCAGGAGATGAAAACCCTTTGCCAACAGGATTGGACATTTTTCAGTTTTATGAAAAGCAAGTTTTCTACTTGCCAGAAAAATTAGAGTTAATTATAGAGCAATACACAGAGAGAGAACAGAATGGTGTGTTCCTGCCACAGACAGTACAGTGAAACAGAAAGTCTTCGTGTAGAAGGTCTGTTTTCAATATTGAAATGAAGACAATGCAAGGGGAGAACAGCAGGAAAAAGAACATAGTGAGTGGGGTGTGGAGGCCAGGTGCCAAGTTAATGCTTTCTTCTCTTCTCTTCTCTTCTTTTCTTTCCTCTCCAGCTTTGGTTTGTTTACTTCCACTTAGAGAGCTGTCTCCACTCATTATCGGACTGTATCCGAGAACTGAAGGCCAATCAAGAGGTAACCAACTCATAGAATCAGCTGAATGGTAGGAATGGAGAGCATCTCTGACTGTCAAGGCAGTGCCTACTGTGTATTAGGAAGGTTGCTAGGATTAGACAGAGAGCTTGGGTTCAAATCCCAGTTCTGCCATTAAAAGTTACCCATGTGACATTGGACAAATCCCTTACCCTCTCTGGACCTCAGTTTTCTCAGCTGTAAAATGAGGGTGTTGGACTAGATGACATCAAAGGTCCCTTGCAATTCTAACTCTATGATCTGAGGATCTCAATAGAGGATTGCAGATTTAGGGTTGGAAGGGACCTTTGAGGTTATCTAGGCGAGTTCTTAATTTTTCAGAGGTGTTCATTTGTAATGACAATGTTACTAGCAGCTGCTGTGGGGGTGTAAGACCAATAACATCAGCACACAGGAGGGCTGCTAGCACAGGTTCTTTGATTTGCTTTTCTAAGGAAAGCAACTTTAAGGGGTTTACAATCTCACTTTAATTAAACATATATATATATATATATATATATATATATCGTTCACTTAGTTCAGGGGAAAAAGTCAGCACCCTGAACTTCAGAGAAAACACAGACAGAAATTACAAGCAAAAATTATATAAACAGAGCAAATAGCACAAATCAGCAGACAGGGCTTTTAGCTGTCTGTCCATAGGAATACATACACAGTTACTGGAGAGAGAAGCACCAACATCTGGGTTTTAAAAGCTGGAAGCTCCTTAATGGCTACCCAGAGTCTCCACATGAATACTCTTCCAATGAGTGAGCCCCTAAAAGTAAAACGCTAATCTTCCGAGTATATATATGCTTCTTCAGGGTCAGAGGGTGTCACAACCATGAGACTCAAACCCGTGTAACTTAGGCTTTCCTGTTACCCAAGCAGGTCATAAAAAACTCCTGATTCAATCAAAGACTCTTGATTGAAACAAATGCAAGGCTCAGTCAAATGCATTTGATTACCTTAGTGCTGGGAAGCACTCCGAAAAAAAAAACCGAAACAGCAGAACGTCCCACTTTGCTTGCCATTACATCATTTTACATCAAAGGGCCAGGGAATTGCCTGAGAATCTACTCATTGGATACACAGGCTCATACCTTAACATCACATCAGAGGGACCAGCCTAGCCATGTGTTTGACTCATGTAAGACCAGTACAAAAGAATGGACTGGGCGTCGGGACACCTGGGTTTTAGTTCCAGCTCTGTCCCAACTTTATATGTGACATTAGGTGAGTCCTTTAATCACATTAGGGCTCAGTTTCCTCATATTCAAAATGAAGGGATTGAATTATATGGTCTCTGAGGCCTGTTCCAGGTTAGGAATTCTATATTTCCAAATTTAAATTTCCTTTACCGACACATCTTTTCAATATGTTGTTGTTCAGGTGTTTCAGTAGTGTCTGATACTCTTCATTACCCCATTTGGGGTTTTCTTGGCAAAGATACTGGAGTGGTTTGCACTCTCTTTCTCTAGCCTGTTTTTTACAGCTGAGGAAACTGGAGGCAAGCAGAGGTTAAGTGACTTGCCCAGAGCCACACAGCTAGCAAGTGTCTGAAGCCAGATTTGAACTCAGGAACATGAGTCTTCCTGACTCCAGGCCTGACACTCTATCTACTGCACCACCTAGCTGCCCTAGCGAGGGTACTTACCTAATTAAATGGAAAAGAGATTAGCTTAAAGTCATTTGTTCTATTTGTGCATGCTTTCTGGTGGCTAGAATAGATAATATCTTACATTCCTCTAATCTTTTTTAACTTTTCAAAGTGTCTTTATATCTATTTTTTTCCCTTCTTTTTTGATCATAACAGTCTTGTCAGGAAGGCAGGGCAGGTTGTCTCAACCCCATTTTGTGGGAGGTGGTCAGTGACTTGTCTAAGAACCCATAATTGGTTCGGCCTCAGGGCATCCTGGTCTTGTGATTCCCAACCCCTGTAGCCCGCCCACTGGACCATGCTGCTCCTAACCCAGGTAGCCAGTCAGTACATGCCCAATCCTTCTGCTTCCAGGCTTTCTAGAGGTGGTATAGACAAGGATGGCAGGGCTTGGGCCAGCTTCTCTTGTGCTTTCTGGCCTCCCTCAGATGTGGGGCAAAGAAGCAATGGGCACTTCTTAAAAGACCCTCTAATTCAAGAGCTGGCCCAGGCCCACTCTCTGACTTTCTCTGTAGTCAGTGCTAAGAGACTGCCTGAACCAGTTCCAAGTGGTCGTGGAAACAGTGGTGAGCCCTGCCCAGGAAGAGGGAGAAGAGAATGAAAGGCTGGCTGAGGAATCTCCTTTGCTGCCCAGTGGTGGGACGGAGCCCAGGAAAGGAGTGGTCACACAGATGGTTCTTCAGCACCTCATTCCAGAGGATGCACCAGAGGTAATTATCATTTCTCAGAGAGGTCATTTGGGGTCAGACCCCACCTTAGGGGGTAGTTAGGTATTTTATTTACCTCTGATAGTCATAGCTTTGAGGACACAAGGTTAACTTGAATTCTTAATGACATAAGTATTTGGTGCAATTTTATTTTGCCTCTTGGGAGGGATATAGGTATAGGGTAGAATATTTATAAAAGCACCTAGTATAGGTATTTTATTTACCTCTGATAGTCATAGCTTTGAGGACACAAGGTTAACTTGAATTCTTAATGACATAAGTATTTGGTGCAATTTTATTTTGCCTCTTGGGAGGGATATAGGTATAGGGTAGAATATTTATAAAAAGCACCTAGTACAGTAGGCACTATGTAAATGCTCAGAAAAAAATCCATTGAAGCAGATTTGTAGAGTTGTAGACTTAGAGCTAAAGGTGGCTTAAGTATCATTAAGTCCAAACCCCTCATTTCACAGATGAGTTAACTATGATCCAGGTGGATTCAGTGACTCACTCAGGGTCATACTCAACTAGTAAGTGTCTAAGGTAGGATTTGAACCCTGGTCTTCTTGAGTCTTAAGTCCACCGCCTTATGCACTTAAATCATGCTTCTAATTTCAGTTCAAGGTGAGGAAGAACTGCCTACCAATTATACTGTCCCCAAATGGAATGAACTGCCTCAGGAGGTAGATAATGGGCTCCTCACTAGAGGGTTAAATCCCTCTGGTTGACTGGTTGACCAGTTGTCAGATATACTGTAGAAGGTATTCCTGGGTTTTTTTTTTTTGAGGTTTTTGCATCACCTTCAGTTTCAGATATATCCTTCCTCCCCCTACTACCCAGAAAGCCATCCTATTACTAAGAATTTTAAAAAATAAAAATTGTTCAGAAAAACTAACCAATATATATGACAATTTATGTTTGTCCTGCACCTATGGTCCCCCACTCTTGCAAAAGAGGGAGGGCATTCTATCTTCCTTCTCTTCTCAAAAGGAAGGAAATTCCTTTTTGTATGTGTATCTAAAATATCCAGCCTCACAGGTTCATTCCCACTGTGAAATTCGGTGATTCTATGTATGATTGACTAGTGAGAGGAGCAACTCTTCTTGCTACTATTCTTTTTTTTTTTTTTACTTTACCAACTTTTTTTTTTAAATTTATTTAACATATTTAGTTTTCATCATTGATTTTCACAAGAGTTTGGATTACAAATTTTCTCCCCATTTCTACCCTCCCCCCCGCTCCAAGATGGCGTATATTCTGGTTGCCCTGTTCCCCAGTCAGCGCTCCCCTCTGTCACCCCACTCCCCTCCCATCCCCTTTCTCCTTCCTTTCTTGTAGGGCGAGATAAATTTTTATGCCCCATTGCCTGTGTATCTTATTTTCTTGTTGCATGCAAAAACATTTGTTTGTTTTTGAACATCTGTTTTTAAAACTTTGAGTTCCAAATTCTCTCGCCTCTTCCCTTCCCACCCACCCTCCCTAAGAAGTCAAGCAATTCAACATAGGCCACATGTGTATCACTATGTATAACCCTTCCACAATACTCATGTTGTGAAAGACTAACTATATTTTGCTCCTTCCCAACCCATCCCCCTTTATTGAATTTTCTCCCTTGACCCTGTCCCCTTTCCAAAGTGTTTCTTTTTGACTACCTCCACCTCCTTCTGCCCTCTCCTCCATCATCCCCCCCATTTTTTTTTATCTTCTTCCCTCTTCTTTCCTGTGGGGTAAGATTCCCAATTGGGTATGTATGGTATTCCCTCCTTAGGCCAAATCTGATGAGGGCAATGTTCACTCATTCCGCCCTCATCTGTCCTCTCCCCTCCCCCCACAGAACTGCTTCTTCTTGCCACCTTTATGGGAGATAATCCATCCCATTCTATCTCTCCTTATCTCCCTCTCTCAGTATGTTCCTCTCTCATCCCTTAATTTGATTTTATTTCTTTTAGATATCTTCCCTTCATCTTCAACTCACCCTGTGTCCGCTCTCTCCCTCTCTCTCTCTCTCTCTCTCTCTCTCTCTCTCTCTATATATATATATATATATATATATATATATATATATATATATATGCATACACACATAGATAAATACATACATACACATTCACCCATATATATATACATAAACATATATGTATGCATATTCCCTTCAGCTACCCTAATACTGAGGTCTCATGAATCATACACATCATCTTTCCATGTAGGAATGTCAACAAAACAGTTCACCTTTAGTAAGTCCCTTGCAATTTCTTTTTCTTGTTCTTTTTCTTGATTACCTTTTTAGACTTCTCTTGATTCTTGTGTTTGAAAATCAAATTTTCTATTCAGTTCTGGTCTTTTCACTGAGAAAGCTTGAAAGTCCTCTATTTTATTGAAAGTCCATATTTTGCCTTGGAGCATGATACTCAGTTTTGCTGGGTAGGTGATTCTAGGTTTTAATCCTAGCTCCATTGACCTCCGGAATATCATATTCCAAGCCCTTCGATCTCTTAATGTAGAGGCTGCCAGATCTTGGGTTATTCTGATTGGGTTTCCACAATACTCAAATTGTTTCTTTCTGGCTGCTTGCAGTATTTTCTCCTTGATCTGGGAGCTCTGGAATTTGGCGACAATATTCCTAGGAGATTTCTTTTTGGGATCTATTTGAGGAGGTGATCAATGGATTCTTTCAATTTCTATTTTGCCCTGTGGCTCTAGAATATCAGGGCAGTTCTCCTTGATAATTTCTTGAAAGATGATATCTAGGCTCTTTTTTTGATCATGGCTTTCAGGTAGTCCAATAATTTTTAAATTATCTCTCCTGGATCTATTTTCCAGGTCAGTGGTTTTTCCAAAGAGATATTTCACATTATCTTCCATTTTTTCATTCCTTTGGTTCTGTTTTATAATATCTTGATTTCTCATAAAATCACTAGCTTCCACTTGCTCCAATCTAATTTTTAAAGTAGTATTTTCTTCAGTGGTCTTTTGGACCTCCTTTTCCATTTGGCTGATTCTGCCTTTCAAGGCATTCTTCTCCTCATTGGCTTTTTGGAGCTCTTTTGCCATTTGAGTTAGTCTGTTTTTTAAGGTGTTGTTTTCTTCAGTGTATTTTTCGGTATTTTTTGGGGTCTCCTTTAGCAAGTCATTGACTTGTTTTTCATGGTTTTCTCGCATCCTTCTCATTTCTCTTCCCAATTTTTCCTCTACTTCTCTAACTTGCTTTTCCAAATCCTTTTTGAGCTCTTCCATGGCCTGGGACCAGTTCATGTTTTTCTTGGAGGCTGTTGGTGTAGGCTCTTGCACTTTGTTTACTTCTTTAGGCTGTATGTTTTGGTCTTCTTTGTCACCAAAGAAAGAATCCAAAGTTTGAGACTGAATCTGGGTGTGTTTTTGCTGCCTGGCCATATTCCCAGCCAACTAACTTGATCTTTGAGTTTTTCAGTGGGGTATGACTGCTTGTAGACTAGAGAGTTCTATGTTCCACATTTGGGGGGGAGGTGCCAGCTCTGCCACACCAGCACTGCTCCTTCCCCAACCCCCAACTGGGACTGGGCTTAGATCTTCGGCAGGCTGTGCACTCCTGCTCTGATCTGCCACTTAATTCCTCCCACCAGGTGGGCCTGGAGCCGGAAGTAACAACAGCTGTAGCTGCCCCACCTCCGCTGCCCCCAGGGCTGGAAGCCGAACCTCGAACTCCTTCTACTCCCGCAGCTTTTGCCACTAACCTTCTCCGCAGTCTTTGGTGTTTGTGGGTTAAGGAGTCTGGTAACTGCCGCAGCTCACTGATTTAGGGTGCTAGGGCCCCCTCCGCCTGGCTTCTGGTTTGGATGGTCCACGCCATTCAGGCTGGGTTCTGCTCCACTCTGTTCCCAGCTCCTAGCTCCCAGCTCCCAGCTCTGTGTGGGATAGACCTCACCCAGAGACCATCCAGGCTGTCCTGGGCTGGAGCCCTGCTTCCCTCTGCTGTTTTGTGGGTTCTGCCGTTCTAGAATTGGTTCAGAGCCATTTTTTATAGGTTTTTGGAGGGACTCAGTATGGAGCTCGCACTAGTTCCTGCTTACCAGCCGCCATCTTGGCTCCGCCCCACTTCTTGCTACTATTCTAAGGTTACCTTCGTTCTGTAAGTTAACACCGTTGACCCACCATGGATGAGACGTGTGTTTTGGATTTTTGTAGTACTGGCTCTGATCTCCTCCAAGACCTAGGTTGGGTACCACCTTGGAGAAGTTTTCTTAGATGTCTCACAGTCAAAAATAATACCCTTTTCCTCTCTGCTCTCACAGCAGTTGGTGCATGTTTTACTTAAATACTTGTCTTATCTCTTCCTATTAGATTGTTGCAACAAGTATGTAATTATATCTCTGCCACCCTGTACTGCCCTAATAGGTGCTCATTCCATCAGTGCTTTTTAGAAGGAGAGTGAGTGGTGCATTTGAGTTGGTGAATCATGGAATATTTGAGATTTTTGAACCTTCTTGTATTAAAACCCCCAGTCACCTGGTGTGAGAGGCCATTCTTGAATCAATCCCTTCTTTCCTTCTTTGGGGCTTGTTAAAGTTCATAAAAACAATGTGCTCTCTTAAGGAAATGGAACATTCCCCTGAAATCCTTTTTAGACTGCATATATACTTGGCTTTAGACTCCATATTCATGAAAAGTTGAGTGAAAGTTTAATCTTCATAAATTGAACCTCATTCTAAGTGTCTAGGGTACTTTTTGTAAAGTAGAGAACCCTGAATTATTATGCACACTCCCCCTTGCCTTGCCCCTGCCCTGCCCAGTTTTCCTTCTCTCTGGCCTAGATTTTCATGTGGCTGGTTTTCTTAAAAGGAAGACCAAAAGTGTGCTAATTTTCTTGGCATACCCTGTCTGTGTAGCACAGGCCAGCCTTACTGTTCCAAATTATCTCTGGTTTGGGGAGTTGGAAGGCATGTTGTTCCACCGCTCTTGCCTCCCTCTTCTGGATGTCTGCCTAGATGTCTGTCAAAATGACACTTACGTTTCCCAATTCATTCCAGGTGATGGCCCAGCAGATGCTGGTAGTCTTTGGTGGATTATACATCAGGCTCTTGGTGACCAATCAGCTTCCTGAGACTACAGCATCAAGGCACGCAGAGTCATTGCAGAGCCCTTGCCCTTGCCAGTTCATTGAGACTCACATCCTAGGGGCTGGATGTTGTTCCCCCTTGTCGAGGTGACGGCTGCAGAGGCCAGAGAGCTGGTCTAGAATAAGGACTTGATTCTAGAATAAGAATCTGCTGCCAAGCGAAGCCCAGCTGTAAGCAGCAGACCGGAGGGGCCATTGACACCCTTGGACCGTGTGGCACAGCACCCTTGGGAAGGAGAAGTCGTCAGCCCAGAGAGCATCCCTTGCACATTCTCAAAGTCTGTTGAAACAGCTCTTCCAACTGTGAAATTGAACACTGTGCTCCAAGCTTGCAGATGTCTCTGTCGGGGTTGTGAATGGGCCCAGCTTCAAAATTCATTCTTTGTTTATTCCTAGGCACTAAAGCGAAGGGCTTTCCTCTGAATTACACAGGCCCTCTCTGGGCATCCTGGAAGTGGTCTGTGTGCCGATATTGCCTGTAGGATTAGTACCCAAGCATGGTAAAGTAGAAAGAGTTCTGGATCTGGGATCAGAGGACTTGAGTTCTCCCACTTAACTTCTTGTGGGACCTGGGATATATCACTTAATTTTCTACTCTGTAAAATGAGAGGATTGGGTTGGATGATCTTGGAAGTCTTTTCTAACTCTGATCTTTGTGAGCTCCTCCTCATTCTTGAATTCAAGGCCCTCTGTAAGAAGGCTGTAATCTGTTTTTATAGCCTTATCTCCCACTGCTACTCCCTTAAACACAGTGCATTAGCCAAACTGGTCCTCAACATATGCCTTGCATTCTTCTGAGTGGATACCTTTGTTCATGCCTTTCTCCCCATTTGGAAAGCCTCCCTCCTCTTTTCCCCTCCCCTCCCTTTTCACTTTGCACTTTGACACCTAGCAAAAATTCTACTCCTCTTTCGAGGTGAAGGGGAAATTTTGCTTTTGGCTCAGATGAGCTGATTTCAGGTGGGCTTGACTTGAGCAAGTTCTAGGGACTTCCTTTGGAATGAGAAGATTATGAAGGTTAGGTTTACTGGTTTTGGGGAATGGGTATGTAGGAGGAGATTGAGTTTTCCCTTTGGTGTAGTGGGCATATAATGGCCCATCTTGCCTGCTATTGTGGGGAATCAAATGAGGGCATGGATAAGCAAGTGCTCTGAACACTGTAAAGCACCATTGGAGTTTTACCTGTGGGATTCCTGTTGTCATTTTTTGTTTTCCGTAGTCAGGACCAGAGAGGAAATGTTTCCAGGGCAATAGGGGAGGGGATATATTCCCTGTCAGTCAGTAGGCTACACTGAGAACTTATTCTGCTGACCTCATCCTTGGGATTTGTGTCAAAAACCCCCCACAGAATTATTCATAAAGGTAGCAACAGCTGCATTACTGATGAGTATAGAGTGCAGAGAAAAGATCAGACACAGGTGTCACCCACAGAAATTTATATTTCATGCCTACTTTTGGGGACAAAAGACATATTAAATGGTCAAAGGATCATTTTTCAAATTGAATTTCTCTATTAAAATCTCCTGTGAAACCATCTGTCTTTTTATTTCTTAAAGTTTCTTATTTCTTCCCTCCACACATTCTAGTGTATTTAGCTTGTGGCATGGAAGATATAGGTTAGACATAAGTAAGAACTTTCTACTAGCAAAGGTTGACAAACGTTGGGAAGCTGTGAAACTTGTCTATAACGATAGATGTTGAAAAATAGGTACAAGTTCACCTTGGGGGCGGTTTAGGATGATCCTGCCTCTATTCAATTCAACAAGCATTTATCAAGTACCTGCTATGTGCCCCATACTGCACTGGTCCAAATGAGTGATACAGAGAGAAAACCTCCCCTGCCTTTATAGAGCTTATGTTCTTTTTTTTTTTGAAGTTTTTACATAGTTTATTTATGCTCTGATGAAAAATTATCTTCACGGATAAACATCATCCATAGTGCCTTTTAATCCTTCTTTTTGCCAGCACTGACATTTGCCTTTGCAGTACCCCTGACTTCATTCTGTTCTGGAATTCCTTTCGCTGCTTTCTTGATGTCTTTTTCTTCTCATACAGGCCATGCCTTGCAAGTCTGTGCTTTGGTTCATTTTTCTTTGCATAGTCAAGGGAAACATAAATCATGCCAAAGCCTGTTGTTTTGCCACCACCAAAATGGGTTCTGAATCCAAAGACAAAAATGACGTCTGGAGTGGTCTTGTACATCTTGGCCAGTTTTTCTCGAATTTCAGTCTTGGGCACTGTGGCCTTTCCAGGATGAAGGACATCTATAAACATCTGTTTACGCTGAAGAAGTCTGTTTGTCATGAACTTCCTGGTTCTAATGGTTACAGTGTCATTCATGGTGGCGGCCGGCTCCTTGAGCAGCAGGAGAGGGAAAGGGCGAGCTTATGTTCTGATGGGGACAAATAGCATGTGCACAGATGAATAAACACAAAGTAATTTCCAAGGAAGGGGGAGAAGTGCTGACTACTAGGAGAGTCAAGAAACACCTCTAGGAGGTAGCGTACAATCTACTTTGAAGGAAGCTAAGGATTCTATGAGGCAGAGATGAGGATGGGGAGGATTCCAGGCATAGTACGCAACCTGGACAAAGACTAGAAGTGAAAGATGGAGTGTTGTTTGTGGGGAACAGCAAGTATGTCAGTTTAAAGTTTTGAAGAAAAAGGTGAAAAGAAGTAATGGAGGACAGGAAGTGAGAGTAAATGATTTCTTAAGCTCCTTTCTAGTGATGTTCTTTAAAATTAATTGAATTTACTTTCTGTCTTCACCTCATATCCAACTGGACCTGACCACCTAGATTTTGAATGAGAAGACAAGAATTTATCACTTAACTTTTCTGGGACTTTATAAAATAAAGGTGTTGGGAGCAGCTAGGTGGTACACTGGATGGAACGCTGGCCATAGAATCAAGAGGACCTGAGTTCGAATCTAACTTTCCTAGAGGTGGGGAATGCAACATGGTCACAGATGAATAAATTCAGGGCATACACAAAATAAATACACAGTCTTGGTGATAAGGTACTAACAACAGAATATCAGAAAAGCTCTCTGATCTCACAGCAGTTGGTGCATGTTTTACTTAAGTAAGGCATTTAAAGGGACTAAGAGTTGGAAGTGAGGAAGGAGCACATTCTAAGGGGAGACAAGCTCTATTAAGAGGCAAGCATGGTTTCAGAGAGCTGCCCAGCCCACAGGTGAAGTGATTTGCCCAAGACAAGCCTGTATGAATCAGTGGCAGGATTTGAATCTTGTTCTTGTTCTTCCCAACCAAGGCTGGCTCTCTAGCTGCTATGTTGCTTCTCACATTTACCGAATACCACAATAAACTCCAAATGGAAACACAATCTACATACATCATTTTTTTAAAAAAAAGATTCCAATAAAATGCATAGAATAATATTTGGAGTCAAAAATGACTTGGTGATCAGCTAATCCAGCCTGGCACCCAGTGCACGCAACACACACAACCTGTTAGAGAGTTCACTATTTTCTTTCCCACTCACCTCCCTTAGGCTTTCATTAAGCTTCATTCATTTAAAGTCCGCTGATTAGGACTTTTCAGGTATTCAACTAGAGATTTTTTACAAAGGTTTTCCTTTGACTATGTAGTTATTATTAAGCAAATTGTAAGTAAGGTGGATTTTAGTGTGTGTAAGGTGGATTTTTGTTATTCTTTCTTAAAAGTTTAGTTTCCCAGGATCCATGGCCATAACAATTTTTATTCCCCAGGCTCATGACTTGTAAATATCTATCTCCATCATGCTTGCACAGCATTATATAATGATAAATAATATAAACATTTGTGCTTAAATTGTAAATATCAACTGCACAGTGGATGCAATGGTACGGTAATGTAAACTTGTCAGGCTATAGCTGGCAATATGCCTTCTTTGTCTGGAATGCTGTGTGTGCCTTGATCAGCCCTCATCAAGGCTTGGGGGGAATCTGTGTTTGCCTCAATTGGCCCCCATTGTGGCTTGAGGGGATATAGGGGAGTACACAAGCTGTGCCTGTCTCAAGTGACCCCATCCAGATGTAGGAGTAGTTGCCTCCCCTTCTCGCCAGACCCTGTGAGGAAGGTGATTAGGGAATGCTGTAGGAGTTGGTGTTCCCACTATCAGCAACCCTCTTGTGAGAAGACTAGACCAGAATAAAGTAAGATTATTGTGTGGGATGAAAGACTCTCACCGATTAAATTTATATTAAGGAGCCATCTCAGGGTGGGAACAGAAATAAATTTTATTCAATTCTCGCAAATAGGGCATCCTCTGCCAGAACAGATCTAGCAAGGGATGCCAAGTACAAGGGGCAAAGCACCAATAATTATACCTAAGGCGAGAGAATTCCCACCCACCTCTGACCCTTCTCACCATTGGCTGGGAGGTGGGCTTACAATCTGAGCACAAAAGCTAGACAAAAAACTGGGAAATTGAGGCACAGAAACTCCAATTCCCATTCCCTTAGTTAATGATTACAACTGAGGTGACATCTATAAATCTGAAGAAGGAGAATAGGATAAGGGGAGGGTGAGACCCTCTCCATTCTTCTACAGTACTTTTACAGTAAAGAAAAGCAGGTCACAGTGACCCTATTCTTACTGAGCAAATCTTTAAACCAGAACCAGAAGAAAGAACAAAAAGTTTCGGGGTGAACTTTTCCAGAGCCTGACCCATCAGACTCTCACGGCCTCAGAATTTTTCCACTTCCCTATTTCCCTATTTCTTAATTTTTAAAAATATTTCTTAGTATAGATACACATTTATACATATCTTCCCTGTGAAGTCTTCACATTTTATTTACCTCACACAATTATTAACCCCTCTGAAACTGTCTGATCAGATTAAGAGTGAATCTGTGCTAGTGCTAGTGTTATCTGTCTTACTCAAATAAACATTTCAAAATTGGATTGAAAGTGGTAATATTTGCCAATTTCAAAGCACCAGACTTCCCCAGGCATTTGAGCAACTCTCAGATATACCCACCTAATGTTTTATACTAATTATAAAACACTTGCTTGGTCATTAAGTAGATGCTGTAAGGACTTTTACTTAGGCAGGATTCTGATGACCTAGTTGGAGTTACTGAAAAGATTTTAGAGTAATAAAACAATTAGTAACAAGCCTGAATTATTTTACTTTTTTTTTTAAGAGCCGCCTCTCCCAATAGTTTAAATTAGTAACATTTGGCTATAGAAGTGAGAGTACACAGATATGTTTATATCATGTAACAGCTTTAATTGGTGGCTGTTCCTCAGAAATAGGATGCCCCAGATCTAGGTTTTCGGAAGTTTTGGGGTTTTTTTGGGGTGTGTGTACCACAGGGAAGGATCAGACCATTTCTTCTCACCTAAGGAAGTTTCTGAATTGGTCTTCATTAATCCTGCTTTACAACACAATCCTTTGTTTTTTTCCTTAGCAGATATATTGTCTAAGGCACCATCAGCTGAGATCTTGGGTAGCTGCAGATGATGGTGCTAACTAGAACCATCAGGGCCTCCTCCTGTAGCTCTTCTGGCAATCCTTATACCCGGTGTAAACACCCAGACTTTTCTCATAATAATCTTGCAAAGGCAAGTGGTTGTTTACATCTGAAAGAACAAAGAAACAAGTGCCATGATTAGTGGAAAGGCCATGGAAAAAGTGCTGGACAAATCATCAGACCTAAGTCCGGTGGCTAGATTTGACTTTTACCCAGAGCACATCACTTCCCCTCATCAGGTCGCAGTTTCTCACATTTAAAATGAGGGTGCTGGACACTTGATGATCAATCTCCTTTCAGTTCTCAGAACCTGTGTTCCAAATATAGTTTCACACAGCCTCAATATTCTGCTTTCTATGTGGTGGAATACTATTGTGCTAAAAGAAATGACGAGGAGGATGGTTTCAGAAAAACCTGAGAACACTTACATGAACTGATCCAATGTAAAGTGAGGAGAACCAGGAGGACACTGTACACAGTAACAGCAGCAACAGGAAAGACAGTAACTATAACGATGATCAACTAAAAGATTTAGCAACTCTGATAAAAGCAATGATCCAGGACAATTCCAAAGGACCCATAATGAAAAGTGCTCTCCGTTACCAGAGAGAGAACTGATCAACTCAGAATGCAGATTGAATTATAGTTTTTTCACTTTTTTTTTTGGCCTTTTTCTTTTTTTGGCAACGTGGCAATATGAAAATATGTTTTGTGTGAAACTTCACGTATATAATTGCTATCATATTGCTTGCCTTCTCAGTGGATGGGGGAGGAAGGGAAGGAGAGAATTCAAAACTCAATTTTTCAAAACATGAATGTTAAAAATAAATAAATATTTTTAAAAACAATTCTACATTCTAAGTTCCTTTCCAGGTCAGGTTTTTTTGTTTTTTTGTTTTTTTTTTGGTGTTGTTATAAGGTCCCTTCCAGTTCTGACATTCTGTTTTTGTGCTGAGGTCACTTTATGTTCTATTTTTAATGACAGATTCCTTGGTTGCTCAACTATGAGAATTGGTAACAGGGAGGAAATGCAAAGTTTGAAGATGTGATCATTTTCCTCATGGAGCTCATTGTCCTGGAAATTTCAAAGGTTTATATTTTTTGTTGCTTGAGTAAGTTGGGCAGCTACTGGAGTTGGAAATCTTTTGTTAAAGGAAGAGTTTTCTTGTGGTATTATTTATAGGGACCTGACCTGGAGATACCAACAGATTAAACATTAGCATTTGACAGCTTTTAAGTGGAGACTGAATGTAGTCAAGGAAGTGGGAGGATCTGCCTTTGAGCTACCTCTTCCTCACTCCCTCCTCCAACCAGAAGAATATAAGCATTTTTATCTTGCCTTTCCCCACCATGGACTTGAAGTCCGGGTTACCCATGGCTTGGTATTATTTCCTTTCTGCCCAGACAGGAAAACTATAAGAAGCCCTTGCTTGAGCTATATTACCTTGCCTCAGTATTATATTCTCCTCTCTTGATTACTTGTGATTTGACTTCCTTTTTGGTGTTGTACTCCCTAAGGAGTACTCCCTAGGATGAGGGCTTACCTCATCCTAGCCCCTTGACTTATTGTTGTTTGTATGCCTTCTGTTCCTCAAAAGAAAGCTGAGATCTATTATCTAAAATCTCTCTAAATTGAGTGACCAGTGATAAGTACTCACTCTTGATGGCACAATGGGTAAGAGAGATGAACTTGGAATCATGGTCTGAGTTCAAATCCCACCTTGGACACTTTCTATGTGACCTTGGGCAAGTCACTTAACATTTCTATAAAATAGGATAGCACCTATCTTCCAGAGTTGTTGTGAGGATTAAATTATTTAGATATGTGTAGTGCTATTATATTTAGATCTTTCTGCCTTGTAATACATCAGTGAAGGTTTGCCTAACACTCTGGGATTACTCAAAAAGGAAGGAATGCCTCCTCGCTTGACACTCTCTAATTAGTCACCAAAGAAAGCTACTCTCTTAGAGTAACTGAATTTTCTGCTTCTGCTATCAGTACTGGGGGATGGCCCTTTGGGAGTTGAGGCTTTATTAGAGTGCATATTTGGGGAGGGCATATCAAGTTCATTTAGTTCACTCCCCTCATTTTACAGATGAGGAAACTGTGCCAAGTGAGTAATGAGCCATTTTCTGTGTGATGGAATTAAAGGACTATTCTAAGACTTTATCCCTCAGTTCACAAAATACTACTCCTGCCTCAGCCAACCTGCTACAGTGCTTGAAATCTCCTTCCTCCCACTCTCCCTATGAGAGTCACCACTTGGAGGAAAGATATTGTCTCCAGAGTGTCCCTGGACTATACTGTTTTGTTTGGAAGTGACCTTAGAAATTACCTATTTCAATCCCTTTATTTTATATAGAGAGAAACAGCCCCAGAGAGAAGTGATTTTTTTAAAGTCATACAGTGTTAATAAATCATAGAATCATAGATTGTCAACACTGGAAAGATCCTTTGAGATCAGCTAGTCCAACTCCTTTTTGCATAGGAGGAAACAGACCAGAGAGAGGAAGTGACTTGTCTAAAGTCATATAGCAAATAAATGGTAGTGCCCTGGGTCCCTGTCCCTGCCTTCCATGCATGTGCTTCCTAAGTTCCATGCCTCACCTTTAGCTATTCGGTTAACATATCCAAATTCAACAGATGACCCATAAATATCTCATACTCAACATGTCCAAAACAAGATTCCTTCTTTTTACTCCTAAGCCTTCCCCTCTTCTGAACTTCCCTATTACTGCTGAGGGTGTTGACATTCTCCTTTCAGCCACCCAGGCTTTCAACTATGACATTGTCCTTGACTTCATTCATCCCACACTTTCTGCCACATTGCCAAATATCATTTCTACTTTCACAATATCTCCTGTTTATGTCCCCTTTGTTTTTCTCACAGTCACCACCCAAGTTCAGGCCTTTATCCCCTCTCACCTGGGCTACTGAAGTCACTTCATAATTGGAATTTCACCTCACTTCCACCCACTCTCCATTTGGTTGCTAAAGTGATTTTTCTAGAATATGGGCCTCACCACCTTTGTTACTTCCCTTTTCAATAAACTCCCGTGGTTTCCTTTTACCTCTAGGATGTAATATAAAGTTCTCTGTGTAGTATTTCAAACTCTTCACAGTGGCCCTTTCTACTTTTCCAGTCCTTGTATTCTTACTCTCTTTCATGCAGGCTATGACTTGGCTACACTGACCTGCTTCCTCTGTTCCTGTTGTCTCCCATTTATGCTTTTCTCACTGGTTGTCCCCCATATCTGAAAGACTCGCTCCTCTCTTCTATCTCTTGGAATCCCCTGGCTTCCTTCAAAATTCATCTTAAATGTTACCTTCTGCTGGAACCCTTTCCAATTAAGTCTATCTTCTACTATATATATATATGTATATGTATATATATGCATGTATATACATATAATATCTATATGTATATACACATATCTTTATATAAATTTTTTTTAAAAAAGTTTTAATTAAATATACCTATCTATATCTATCTATTTATCTATCTGTCTGCCTGTCTATCTATTTATCTATCTATCTGTCTGTCTCTCTCTTTTTATTTGAACTCCCTAAGAGCTGGGACTGTTTTTGCCTTTCTTAGGCCAGTGCTTGGCACATAATAAATACATCATAAATGCTTGTTGACCAAGTGTATACTTTTGAATATGGTCCAGCATCAGGCAATGTCTTGAAAACCCATATAACAAAACTTTGATATTATATGAAAGTAGCAATAACCTAGCAAACTAAACTGGTTTGGGAGTCAGGAACACCTGAGTTCAAGCCTCGCATCTGACATGTACTAGTTCTGTGATCACGGACAAATCATTTAATTTCTCCGTGCAGCTCTCTGAGAGTAAACCACAGAAGAGTTGCTGAACTGCATTGTTTGAGGGAGTTTCCATACGGGCAGTCCCCTACTCTCATGAACTTCTGCATCCGGACCAAAAAAGATTAAAACAAAAATTACTAGGCACCTGGTTTTCCTTCCTCTTTTTCCTTTGTGATATGCTTTCACTCATTTTTATATAAAAAAATTAACTGCTTAGTAGTGCTAGTGTATCTATAATCTAGGAGTTACAGTTGATGTAAATGGAGTTGACAAAGTATAGCCTGGGGAATAGGAGGGTTCAAATCCTGCTTTGATCACTTAGTTATGTGACTGGGACAATTGACTTAACCTCTCTGAGCCTCACTTTTCTGCTCTGTAAAATGGAGATATTAACACCCATAGTATTTACAATATTATTCGTAGATTTGGAATTGGACCTTGGAGGTGAACTAGTTCACCTTCCTATTTTACAGTTGAGAAAGCTGAGGTCCAAGGAGGTTAAATGATCATAGATTTATAGATCATAGATTTAGAGCCAGAAGGGATTTTGGAGGCCAGGATGAGGAAACTGAAGGCAAGAGAAGTTAAATGATTGGTCTGAGGTCATCATGTAGTAAATGTCACAGGTAGACTTCTAACTTGAAAGTCCCTTCTATTTCCACTCTGTTCTGCTGGACATACTGGTAGGAAGTGACAGTGGCAAGATTTGAACCCTGGTCCTCTGATTCCTGTAGCGGTGATCTTTCCACCATACCATAATGCTGTGGAGGTTGAGTGAGAGAAATGTATGCAAAGCACTTTGTCCACTAAAACGTGCTATAAACTTAAAAAGTACTATGGGAACATCAGTCATTATTACCTACCAATAATAACTACACACACACACACACACATATGTGCAAGGGTGTCCCAAAAGTCTTAGTGTAGCCATTGGACTGTATTAAGACTTCTGAGACACCCTCTGTATATCATACCCTGCCCCAGGGTAAGATATATTTCATTGGTAACAGGATTCCAGGTAAGGAAACCTGTCTTCTAATGTAAATTGACAGTATCTCTGGAACTTCAAGTCACAGAGTTGCTGAGGGGCATGGAATGGTTAAGATGACTTGCCTGGGGTCACATGTCCAGAATATGTAAGTCAATCAGTCAGTCATTTGAAAGTTATTTATGTTATCTCGAGGAGGAACTTGAACAGGTCTTCCTGACTCTGAAACTGGCTCTCATTTATAACATTGCCTCTAATTTATATAGCACTTAAAAATGATAGTGACAATAATCATTAATATAGTGATGCTAGTGATATGTGTCACCCACATATTTTAGATTATTTACAATGGTATAGGTGTAAAACACCGCTTAGGACTAATTTTTTCCATCGTACACAAAGGAAGGCTCAGTGTATTTGGGGGGACTATCAGGGGAAGGTGAGGAGTAGATTTTAGTTTGAACTGAGAGTCTGAGGGAAATTGCCAGTTTTAGCTCCTATGGCTGACATGATTGACATGGTTACTTACATATTGACTCCTGCCCTTTTATATCTTTCCTTCTCTCTTCCTCTATCTATTTTTCTTCCCTGGTTCCAAACCCCATCTTGACCAAAATTTGGCCACAAGCCCCATAAACACAAGGAAATCATACATGTCTTTTAAAGTTGCATTTAGGATGGGGATGAACAGAGTGGTACACTGAGTTTCTGACATACTTTTTATGGCAAAATTACCAGAAATTACTAATGAAATCATAGGCCCAGAGTAAAAATGATATATACAATAAATAAATAAATAATATATGCACACACCACACACATATACACATTACACATATATATGAGAGTGTGATGTATCTATGAGAACATCTTAAGCAGTTCTAAGAGAAGTGCATTTTCCAGCTACCTGCACTGAACCACAGTCCTTCAGATGATTAAGCATTAAAAAAGAAACTGTTTTCATAGTGATCTTTCTGAAAGATATTACCCATGTCCTTTGCCTTTTAAACACACCACATTGAACAATCTTTGTTTGATGGGGAGGGGAATAAGCATTTGCTAAGTGTTTACGCTATGCTGGACATTGTGCCAGGTACCTTACAAACATCTCACTTGGTCCTCACAACAACCCTGTGAAATGTGCTGTTATTATCCCCATTTTAGAATTGAGGAAACTGAGGCAGACTGAAGTTAAGTGACTTGCCCAAGGTCACAAAGTTAGTAAATGTCTGAGGCTGGATTTGAACTCAGGTCTTCTTGATGCCAGGCATGGCTTTCTATCATTGTGTCACCTGGCTGCCTCAGCTTGTTGACTCAGGATTCTCATCCTAAACATTAGCATGTCCCATGCTATATAATATAGTGATAGACTCCTTCAGTGAGTGATATGCTTGTCAGTGAGTGCCTGAAAAGATCTTAGCCTGAAAGGACTAGGGTCTCCCATTGCATCCTGGGCCATCTCCAGTCCTCCTGATGAATATCTGGTCACTGGACCCAGATGGCTCTGGAGGAGAAAGTGAGGCTGGTGACCTTGCACAGCCCTCCCTCACTCAAGTCAAAGTCAACTGCAAGTTTCATCATCATCTCCCTGATGTCACCGTCCTCTTTGAGAACGAAGGACAAACACAGTATAGTGACATACTCCCTCAGGGGATTTTGAGCTGGACCAAGCTTTTTGCTCCTATCCTACTAAGAGCTCCAGAGGCAGGGTGGTACAGTGGCTAGAGAGATGGCCTGGTTTGAAGCCTTGCCTCTGACTTCTATTGGCTGTGTGATCCTGGGCAAGTCCCTCAGCCTCATTGAGCTCCAGGGAACTCTCCAAGGTGCTGATGTGGGCAGGTAGAGGGAATTCCTCGTCAATATTCATGAAATCACACATCCATTTCCTTTCCGCTATCCTACTTGCTGCTCGCGAAATGAGAAGGGAAGGGTGTTATGGAGGCTTGAAGGAGGAACATTCCTACATTTATATTCTGGAACTATATGATATGGTTCGGGCAATTTCATCTCTCTGGGACTCATTTTCCTCATTGGTAAAATGGAAGTGATAACACTAACACCACCTCACTGCCTTATGAGTGATTGTCCAGAAGGGCCCTGGTGAACCATAAAGCAAGATCTAAATGAGAATTCTAGATTTCCATCATAACACACTAGAGTTCACCACTGCTGTAAACACAGGAAGCTAGGTGGTGCGGTGGGTAAGAGCATTAGATTTGGAGGCAAAAAGACTAGAGTTCAAATCTTGCTTCAGACACTTACCGGCTGTGTGAGTCTGGGCAAGTTGCCTAACTTGTTTGTCTCAGTTTTCTCAGCTGTAAAATGGGGACAATAACAATAACACACCTACCTCCCAGGATCAAATGGGATAATATTTGTAAAGCAATTTGGAAACTTTAAAGGGTGATAGAAATACCAGCCCTTTTCTTTTTCCTTTGGAAGGGGGAAAGCAGGGCAATTGGGGTCAAGTGACTTGTCCCTGGTCACACAGCTAGTAAGTGTGTCAAGTGTCTGAGGCTGGATCTGAACTCAGGTCCTCCTGACTCCAGGGCCGGTGCTCTACTCACTGCACCACCTGGCTGTCCCTAAATAACCAGCTCTTATTAGAATTAGGGCTCTGGGCTCCCAAACACAGAGTGAACAAGGACACAATGGAGGAACAGTCTGAAGATTAAGCAGAGCTGAGTCTAGGCTGTGGAGCTGACGTTACCTGGAGAGACCTAGCTTTCATTACCATGTAACACTCAACCTTGTCCCAGCAACTAAATAATTCAAGTTGGTTGGGCAGCAGGTCACTAACTCTTTGTTTTCCAGCAAAGCATCTTGGTCCTACACAGACTTCTGAAGGGCAGGTGACTGAGCGGGGCACACTTTTCCCTGGGAGTGGCAGGGTCATTTGGTTCAAGTTCCCATCTGGTATCGAGTCAGGGAGCCTTTCCACAGACTTACCAGTTTAAGAGCCACAGGGAAGGAGGGCATAGGAAGTAGGAGACACTTATTTCATTCACTGTGGGGCCAGAAGCAGCAAAGCCAAACTTGCCACAGAGCAGGTGCACATCTGGTGAATCTATTGGATTCGGCAAGCATTTATTAAACACCTACTATGTGCTAGATGCTGGGGCTGTAAAGAAGAATATGAAAACAGTCTTTGCCCTCAAAGAGCTTACATATCTACTGGGGGTGGTATATAGGTGCAATGGGGAAAAATACACACAAAGAAAAGAAAATACAAAATACCAGACATCCCAAAAGTCTTAGTGCCATTTTAGGCTCTGTTTACAAAGTAATGATTTGAGGGGAATTCTAACACTCAGGGGGATGGCCTTTGTGTGGGAGCTGGCACATGAGTTGAGCCTTGATTAGAGCTAGGGATCCCATGAGTGGAGGCAGGAACAGAGAGCATTCCAAACATGGGTAACAGTTTGTGCAAAGACACAGAGGTGGGATATGGATTATTCTGTATGTGATCTATACTAAGTATACCAGTTTGTTTGTAACCTTGGATGAGTGGAGATGAGAAAAGATCTGAAATACCCCTGGAAAAAAATGGTTGGAGCCAGATAGTAAAGGGATTTATATAGAAAAAGAGAAGTCTATATTTTATTCTAGAGGCCATGAGAAGCCGCAGAAGCTTCTTGAGCAGAGGAATAACACGATCTGATTTACACTTTAGTGATATCAATTTGGCAGCTGGATGGGAGATGGATTGAAGAGGGAAGAGACTGGTTGCAGGGAGATCATTTAGAAAACTATTGTTTTAGGGGACAGCTAGGTGGCACAGTAGATACTGAAATCAAGAGGACCTGAGTTCAAATATGACCTCAGACACTTACCAGCTGTGTGTCTCCAAAAAAAAAAAAAAAAAGCTTTTGCTTTGGTCTGGAAGAAAGACCTGAACTAGGGTACTAGCTATGTGACTGGGGAGGAGACAGATCTAAGTAAGAGCAGTTGTGGAAGTCCAATTTACTAGATTTGACAGAATTATATATAGGAGGTGAGGGAAATGGATCAGGTGAGTGTGAATCTGAGATTATGATCCCCGGTGACTGGCGGGAAGGTGATGCCTGAGATCAACTGACCAATAGACAAGCATCTGTTAAATTGCCACATGCCAGATAGGTAGGGATAAGAAAGAGAAAAATGAAATAATCCCAGTTCTCTCTCCTCCGGCACTTTCTTTCTAAGCCAGGGACTCTCAGCGGCTGCGTGTGTGTGTGTGTGTGTGTGTGTGTGTGTGTGTGTGTGTGTGTTTGTGATGGCCCTCAGTCTGGCAAAGCTTTTGGGTCCCTTCTCAGAAAAATGTTTTTAAATATATAAAATAAATAGGATTGCAAAAGAAACAATTATATTGAAATAAAGAAGTATTTTTTCCCCATCCAAGTTCACAGGTTAGGTATCCCTTCTCTGTAGGGGATTTCATATAAAGAAAAACAGGGAAGTTAGGAAGAGGGAGGCTGTGGTTCTGTTGGGGCCATTGCTCCTTGCCCCGGGGGCACAGTTGCTGTGTTGGGAAAGGGCCACGGGGAAACTGATTGCAGCCTGGAATAACCTCCTTCTCCTATATTGCCCACACTTTTATCCCGTATAGAGCTTATTTGTACATATTTGTTTGCTTGTAGTCTCCCCCATTAGATTGTGAGCTCCTTGAGGGCAGGGATGGCCCTTTGCCTCTTTTTGTATCCCCAGTATTTAGCATAGTGTGTAGCAATAGTAGATACACTAAATCATAGCCCCATTGTTTGGATGAGCCTCAGATCTTTTAAAATACTGACTGTGCAAGCCACTTTCTTCTCCTGCTGCTAGCAGGCCCCCAAAGCATAAAGTGCCATGGCTGGGGTGACCTCTGATATACCTTTCAACTGGCATTCATCTACCATGTGTACAGTACTGGGGACTTCTCTAACCATGCCAGTCTCCTGCTCAAAAACCTTCAAGGCTCCTTACTGCCTCCAGGCTAAAGTGTGGACTCCTTAGTTTGACATTCAAGACCTTCCACAATCTGACCCTAATTTGCCTTTCCAGCCTTATTTCATACTATTCCCCCTTCCCCTCCTCCTTTATGAATTCTACATTCCAGTCATACCAAACTAGATGAGTACTGGACCTGGAAGACTTGAGTTTAAAGTCAGCCTAAGATAGCTGTGTGACCCCAGGCAAGTCACTTAACCTCTGCCTCAGTTTCCCCATCTGTAGAACAGAGATAATAACAGTACCTTCCTCCTAGGGTTGTTACAAGGCTCAAATGAGATAATATTTGCAAAATGCTTAGCACATTGCCTGGTACACAGTAGGTGCTGTATAAATGCTCATTCCTTTCCCTTCCTTATTAGTTATGTTCCTTGAATCTGTCATGTCATTTCCCACCTCTGTGTCTTTATGTAAGCAGTGACACCTGATGTCCAGAAAGCAATTCCCTCCTCAGTTCCAGTTTCAAAATCTATCTCTTTTTCAAAGCTTAGCTCAGGTGCCACCCCTCATTTTGTCTTCCCTGGTGCCCTCAGATGAAAGGATTCTCTCCTTCCTTAATATTCTCAGAGAGCTCGGTCAGAAACTTGTTAGTTATCATGATGTACTTATTATTCTCTATGTTTTAGTTGTGTTCTGGGACCCTCCCAGGACAACATAAGCTTCTTGAGGGTAGTGATTTTTTTTCTTTGCATCCCTCTACCCCAGTATCTAGCACAGTGTCTTTCACATTTGTTTTGGTGGGAGAGACAATATTCTGTTATCCTCACTAGCATTGGAAACAGCTATCATAGATGCAGGGGGCCAACTAGTCTGGAACTAAGAGCTGCCTGAGACATTAAATGGTTTGCCCCTTGTATCTGTTGGAGACAGAATTTGAACTCAAGTCTTAACTGATTCTAAGATTGGCCCTCTCTCTCATTATACCAAAATGCCTCTTGTTTTACACATGGTAAATATTTAATAAATGCTTGTATAATATTGTTTATTATTGTTGGATATGTGTATGTCTTATCTCTCTATTCTAGTTTAAGCTCCATGAGGGCAGGGACTTTGCCATATTTAACTTTTATATATCTCCCATCCACGAGCACAGGGCTCTTCCAATAATCCAATAAACATTTATTAAGCACCTGCTGTGTGCCAGGGACTGTGCTAAGTGCTGGGGATATAATTAATAAGTAATAAAAAAGTCCCTGCCCTCAAGGGGGCAATCTAACGATTCCACAGGCTTACAGGAGCTTACAATCTAATGATTTCACAAGTTTATACAAGTTTATGATCTAATGATTTCACAATTTTATACAAGTTTACAATCTAATAATTTCACAAGCTACATGAACTTACAATCTAATGACTTTACAAGCTTACACAAGCTTACAATCTAATGATTTCACAAGCTTACACGAGCTTACAATCTAATGATTTCACAAGCTTAAAATCTAATGATTTCACAACCTTACACAAGTTTACAATCTAATGATTCCACACAGAAGATGAGTAATAACTTTGTTGAATTTGTCTTTCTTTGTATCTCCAGTGCTTAGGACAGTGCCTGGCATACAGTAGGTGCTTAATAAATACTAGTTGATAGATTGGAGGAATGAATTAAAACTCCTTGGCACTTAGTCCCTCAAGGAACTTCCCTTTTAGATGATATGATGAGTAAAGTAAGCCAATTCCAATCCATTTAATACCATTTACTGGTCTGGCTAGGACTGAGGATGGGCATACAGATTGGTCTAATCTCATAAACCTAAGAAAGTGTAACAGCCATCCAAATAAAACTATAATGTTTATTTAACCAATGAGACTTGATCATAGGAACATAGATTTAGAGCTGGAAATGTACCTTAGAGGTCATGTAGTATATCCCCCTCAGTTTTCATTTGAGGAACAGAGCCCTAGAGAGGGGAAGTGGCTTATTTGAGGACATGCTGGTGAGCATGTCAGAGCTAGAATTTGAACCCAAGTACCTTTTCTACTATATTGCATTGCTTGCCATTCAGATTGGGGTAGGAAGAGAAGGTCTAATTTGAATCTTATAGAAAAGTAAATAGGGCTATAAAGCATAAATAAAGACGAGTCAGTGTGGTCTAGTGGGTAGAGATTGGTCCTGACAGTTTGGAAGACATTTGGGTTCAAGTCCCTCTGATACATACTGATTGTGTGACCCTGGTCAGATCATTTGATCTGTGGCATAGGCAGCTCTCTGAGACTGTAAGTTGCAGAGCTGGTGTGCTTTGGCAGAAGGAGTTTCCACACTGGGAGTACCAGTGAAATAATGTTTTGTTGTTGTTCAATTTTTTCAGTTGTGTCTGACTGTGCCCCCGTTTGTTTTTGTTTGTTTGTTTGCAGAGATACTATAATGGTTTGCCATTTCCTTTCCCAGTTCATTTTACAGAGGAGGACACTGAGGCAAATGGGATTAAGTGACTTGCCTGGGGTCACCCATTTAGTAAATGTCTGAGGCCAGATTTGAACTCAGGAAGATAAGTCTTCCTGACTCCAGGCCTGGCACTCTATCCACCTAGGCACTGTGCCACCTCACTGCTCCTAATGAAATCATAGATCTTGTCTAAAAAAAAATTAGCAAACAAATTATAAGGAAGGAAAGGGGAGTGCCTCTTTTAAGTGAATTCCTCAGTATGAACAAAGGTATTGTATGACAGCACCTGACCAGAGCTTGAGAAGCAGAGAGGTTTAATGAGAAAATTGTTGCTCTTAGGAGTCAAGATAACAGGGTTTGCGTTCTAACCCTGACGCTGAGGAGGTGGCATGGTAGAGTTGAAGGAACCCTGGCTCTGACGTCAGAGAACTCACATCTCATGCTAATTGCCTCTGTGATCTTGGGCAAGGTTACAATTGAATTGTCCTGGCTCTCAGATTCTTCAGCTGTAAAATGGGGCTGGGTTGGGGAGGGGTTCTCCCAGCTCCTTCCCAGAGATGGGTCTATAATTGATGACTTAATATTTGTGTGACAGCAGAAATCTCATAGGATCTCCCCTGGTATCTAGTTTCATAGAGTAGGGGAATCAGAAGAGATCTTAGAAATCTCAGTAGCATCATTCAGTGGAAAGGATGCTGATTGTATAGTCAGAGGGGATGGGTTTAAGCCCCACCTTAAATATGACTTTGGGAAGATCTCTTAACCTCTCTTTTGGCTTACTTTTCCTCATCTGTAGTTTGAGTTTACTATCCATTTATGGGGCAGTCGAATCAGAAAACTCCTGAGGTCTCTGCCAGCTCTCTAGATCCATGATCCTAAGAGGAGGAAGCTTAGGCCTCCAGTCAGGAAGACTCTTCTTCCTGAGTTCTAATCTGGCCCCAGGCATTTACTAGCTGTATGACTCTGGGCAAGTCACTTAATCTTGTTTGCCTCAATTTCCTCATCTGTAAAAAGAGCTGGAGAGGGAAATGGCAAACCACTCCCATACCTCTGCCAAGAAAACCCCAAATGGAGACACAGAGAGTCACATGTGACTGAACAACAAGAAAATCAGTCTTGCCATTTAAGAAGTAGGGAAATAGAAGTCCAGAGAGGCTTGGGACTTGTCCCAAGATGCCGTAGAGTATGAATGGCACTGCTTGTTTTTTTCCACCTACCCATTTTTGGTGGTCCCAGTTCTGGGTTAGGTCTGTTGGCAGAGATGTCAGGCTCTTCATTATCGCTGCAGCATGGGCAGAGTAACTTTAAAAAAAGGCTCTGGTGTTCTAGACAGAGTGGGGAGCAGGAAGGAAGAAGACAGAAGCTTGAGACCAAGGAGGGAGGAGGAGTGGGAAGGCAGATAGGATACAATGATAGACTTGGAAGGGACTTGAGAGACCATCCAATGTAGCCTCTTCCTTTTACAGGTGGGGAAACAGTGGTCTAGAGGGGCTAAGGGACTTAGCCAAGCTAGCACAGGGACAGAGGCAATGCCTTTACTTGCTTGTTTTTCCACCTACTCCTTGAAGGTGCTTGTGTGGTTGTACTAGAAGAATTCTTGATGTTGCCTCCATTTCTTTCATCCCTGTAGCACAGACAGAGAAATTTGGATGCTAAGTTGTGGCTGGTTAGATGGAGAGGGGAAAAACCAAGAAGGGAGGGAGAAAAAGACAAGGAGGAGACAGATAATGAAGACCGAGTCACTAGCCAGAGGACAGGGGGCAAAGTGCAGGGAGAGAGACATAGGTGGAAATGGAAATCGGTGGCAAGTGGGGGGGAGGAAGGGAGGGGGAGAGAGAGAGAGAGAGAGAGAGAGAGAGAGAGAGAGAGAGAGACAGAGACAGAGAGACAGAGAGAGAGAGAGACAGAGAGACAGAGAGAGAGAGAGAGAGAGAGAGACAGAGAGAGAGAGACAGAGAGACAAAGACAGAGAGACAGAGACAGAGAGAGACAGAGATAGAGAGAACTGGAAGGGGCCTTAGGGACCTGCTCCAAAATTCCCCATAGTTTCATTCTGCCTACAGGATAAAATCCAAACTCCTTGGCTTAGTATTTAAGGCCTCTGCCTATAATTCCACCCCTTCTACTCCATCCAGACCTCTCATTAATCCCTGAACATATCAGGGTCATTCCCTTTTCTGGTCTTTATGCTATTCTTCCTGTATAGAACATCTGTCTTCCTCCCTTCTCCTTCTCCTCCCCTTTCTCCCTCTCCTCCTCCTCTTTCTCCTCCTCCTCTTCTCTCTCTCTCATCTCTCTCTGTATCTCTCATCTCTCTCTGTTTCTTTCATCTTGCTCTCTCTCTTATCTCTCTCTGTCTCTCTCTCCTCTCTCTCTTATCTCTGTCTCTATCTTTCTCTCTCATCTCTGTATTTCTTATCTCTCTGCCTCTCTTGTCTTTCTGTCTCTCTTATTTCTCTGTCTCTGTCTCTCTCTCTTATCTCTGTCTGTCTCTCTTATCTATCTCTCATCTCTCTCTCTCTCATCTCTCTCTGTCTCTGACTCTCTGTCTCTCTCATCTCTCTCTGTCTCTCATCTCTCTTTCTGTCTCTCTTATTTCTCTGTCTTTATCTCTCTCCTCTCTCTCTTATCTCTCTCTGTGTCTGTCTGTGTCTCTGTTTCCCTCTGTCTCTGTCTGTCTCTGTCTCTCCCTGTCTTTCTCTCTCTCTCTCTCTCTCTCTCTGTCTCTCTCTGTCTCTCTCTGTCTCTGTCTCTGTCTCTCTCTCTCTCTCTCTCTCTCTCCCTCCAGGTCAAATCTCCTATCATCCACTAGGAGGCATCACAGTGTAGTACAAGGACCAATGCCCCCAACGTCAGGGAGAGAGACACTGTGTCTGAAATGCTGACACAGAGGAAGGAGAGAGCTCTATTACAGAATGACTGAACTAGGAGTGATCTTAGAGATGGTCTAGCCAGGCTCTTTCCTTTTTACAGGTGAGGAACAAAGGTCTAGAGAGTCTTAATGACTTGCCTAAGCTCCGACAAATTTACTTCGCAATCTTGGCTTTGACACTTGGGTAGTAATTTCCCCTCTTGATGCCATAAATGAGAGGGATAATGCTTGACTCCCTAGAAAAAGCTCTAAAGAAAAGTTAATTGTTGCTATCCCTCTGCCTTCGTTGATGCTTTTGCCCATGGTGACTTCTCCGTTCTCTGGTCTTCAGGGATAGTGTGGTCTAATGGAAAAAGTGCTTGACTAGAAGATCTGGGGATTGAGTTCAGGCTTTAATACCTAGCTTCGTGACCTTGGTAGGTGACCATCTTTTTTTTGAGCATTAGTTTTCTCATCTGCTGGGTATAATAACACATACACTGTCTACCTGCATGGCTGTTGGGAGGAAAGCTCTTTGTAGATCGTGAAGAGCTATGTTTATATTAACATAATTATTTTGCATCAATTTTTTTTGCCTGGTATTAATAACGATGTCCTGTGTACGTATCCCCTCTACCCAACCACAAAGGTCCAACCACATGGGATACTGTATGTACTTCTGGGCACCGCACTCTCAAGGTCTCATTGAATGGTTAGAATGTATCCTGAGAATAGTGCCTAAGGTGAGAAGCAGACCAAAACCATGCCTTAGAAGTATCATTTGTAGGTCCTGAGGATGCCTTCTATTTAAAGGGACAAATTTATTGTTTGGGGCTTATCGAGATATATAAAAAGCACTCTAGCACTTAAGATCTACTGAACACTGAACTTCAATGGCTAAGAGAAGTGATATTGACATGTTTTGAGCCATAGTTTTTAGCTAGGTTAAAAGATAACTCATTGCTGCTTTAGAGGGAGCCCAAGGCACATAATTTGAGCTCCCTAGTGCATCAGTTCATAAAGTGTCATCCTCAGGTTTCTGTAGGTTCCCAAGATCCTTTTAGGGGGTCTGCAAGGTCAAAACTATGTTTACCCTGATTCAGCCATTCTGTAGAACAATTTGGAAATATGCCCAATGGACTATAAAACCAGGTATACCCTTTGGCCTAGTAATACCACTACTAGGTCTGTATACCAAAAAAGATAAAAAACAAAAAGGAAAAGGACCTACATGTACAAAAATATTTATAGCAGCTCTTTATATCTATCAATATGGTATTAGAAATTAAAATAGTTAAATTTTAACATTTATTAACTCATTTTAAAATAATAACAATAAACATGTTAACATAAATAATATTTTATGGAAAATATATTTTCCCAAATAAAAAAAATTACTGAAAAAAGTGGCATTATTTTACATCTTTTTGCAGATCTAATGTCTAGCTCAGGGCTGTCCAGGGGCAAATAATTAGAAATTGAGGGGATGCCCATCAATTGGAGAGTGGCTGAACAAGCTGGGTTATGTGATTATGATGGAATGCTATTGTACTATAAGAAATGATGAGCAGGATGATCTTAGAAAAACCTGGAAAGACTTGTATGAGCTGATGCAAAACGAAATATACTGTGTAAAAAGTAACAGCAATATTGTAAGACGACCAGCTATGAATGACTTGGCTAGTCCCAACAATACAATGATTTAAGACAACTCTGAAGGACTTAAGATAAAAAATACTCTCCATCCCCAGAGAAAGAACTGATGGTGTCTGCATACAGAGTGAAGCAACCTTTTTTTTTTAACTTTATTTTTCTTGAGTTTTTTCATCTATGTTTTCTTTCACAACATGACTGTTATGGTTATGTTTTCCATGACTACACATGTGTAACCTACAACAAATTGCTTGGCTTCTCAATTTGGGGTAGGGGCAGAGGGAGGAAGGGAGAGAATTTGGAACTTGAAGTTTTAAAATGAATGTTAAAATTATTTTTATATATAACTGGGGAAAATAACGTACAATACTAAACAAAATTTAAAAAAAACCCCTATGTTCATTAAAATACTATGATGTTATTTGTTGATTAAAATCCTCTTCCCTTTTCAACTACAAATTTGTATGTGGTTAGATTTTTTTCATATGCTACAACCAAAACAATGTATTGCAACAGATTGAATACAAAAGCAGATGTGGGAATCCAGCCGTCTTCTATTAAGCTAGATCAGGGCTGTTCAACCTTAGGTTATCTTAGGGCTGCATTAAAATAAAATAATTATTCGAGGGCCTCACCCAGAATAAAAAATACAGTACACTAATAGAAAATGGGGGAACGCGTCATCAATGCAACAGGTGAAGGTGCGAAGTGCGAAAGCAAACACAAAACAACAAAGCGACAACACAACAGTATAAAGGAAGGTGCATACTGACTAGTCTGCATCATAGAGACGGAATGCATCCCACAGATAGATTGAAAATTCCATGTGGTATGTTACGTTTGTAATACTGCTTAAAAACACCAAAGAAAATTAACATCAACGAGATGGAATTAAAAATCTAATATGCATTCCATGCAAATTATTATTTTATTTTTTCTCTCGTGAAAATTAAAGCCCACAGGTGGGCCGCATAAAATCGCACTGAGGCCCACATGTGGCCCATGGGCCATATTTTGGACAGCCCTGAGCTAGACATTAGATTTGCAAAAAGATGTAAAGTAATGACAGTTTTTTCACTAAATTTTTTTTTGTTTTGAAAAATGTTTTCCATAAAATATTATTTATGTTAACATGTAATGGGTTTATTATTATGTTAAAATGAATTAATAAATGTTAAAATTTAAATATTTTAATTTCTAATACCATATTGATAGCGAAAAGCCACGTAAACAAAAGCTATTTGGGATCTTCAATAATGTTTTGGAGTGTAAAGAGGTCCTGAGACCAAAAAGTTGGAGAACTGCTTCTTGGCTAAATCCAAATCACCTTCTCTCAGAACTCCTGGGCAAGAAAACTGAAATAAAAAAGTAAGTAAAGGATGAAGTTTAATTGAATCACAATATTTTGGTGCATGGGAAACAACCATTGCCATCGATTAGCCCTACTTGATTGACTGGGTTTATTTCACTTTGGGTTAATTTATATCATGACGAGGCTACATTTCAGTTGCTTTCCCCTAGTACAGTGTAGTATGGGGCTAGGAGCATGAGAATCCAGATTGAAATCCCTGATTCAACACTAACTAGCTTTTAAACCCTGAGTAAATCCCTTCACTTCTTTGAGCTTTAGTTTGTCCATCTGTAAAGTGGCAATAAAAATATTTGTAGCATTATCTCACAGAGTTGTTGTGAGGAAAGTGCTTTATGAACCAGCAAGTGCCATGAAAACATCAGCTTTTAGTGTGGGATGTTACAGGAGAAGAGCATTGTATTTGGAATCAGAGGAACTAGGTTCACATCTAAGCTTGGCTACTTACTACCCGTATAAACTTTTTTTCCCTCTCTGAACCTCAATTTCCTCATCTGTAATATGAGGGGATTGGGAGAATAGTTGAAAAAATTATGGGATATGAACATAATGGAATATTACTGTATAGTAAGAAATGAAGACTATAAAGAATTTAGAGAAACGTGGGAAGATTGTATGAATTGATGCAGAGGAATAAATAGAACCCAGAGAATAATGTATTCAATGAATATGATAATGTAAATTAAAAAAAATCACCAAAATGAAGTTGAACTCTAAGTAATGGAAAAAACCAGCGAAGGACCTGGATGAAAACAAACCTCTTACCTTATGGCAGAGAAGTGGAATAGGAAAGGCTATTGCATATCTTCTATTTTTCAGTTTAGTTTCTTTGCTTAGATTTGAGAGAAGGTAGCTTAGTTTTAGCTAGGGCAACAGTTCTCAAACTTTTGGTTTCAGGACCCTTTTTAGACTAAAATTATTGAGGCTCCCAAATAGCTTTTGTTTATGTGGGTTGTCAGACATGATTTCTGTAGTAGTTGTTTTTGCTTAATTATATTTCTTTTTCACAAAGGAGGGATCAATCAGTGGGAGGTGGAGGTGGATAGGGAATGACGGTGATATTTATATATAAGCAAAATATCAATAGAATGAGTTTAAAAATAAATAAGATAAGAAAGTTGGACTAGATCAGAAGTGTCAGACTCACTGCCACAAACTGCAAGCCTGCAAAACCACTGAGTTTGGTCCAACGAGATTAAAATGTAATTGGGAAATGTTTAACAAAATAAAAATATGATGCAATATTTATAATGTGAATTTGTGATTTTAAGAGTCAATATGTTACTCTTAGGGATTACAGTTTCTATTTGAAGGTCTCTTCAAACTCTAAATCCTATGATGCCACTTAGCCTGGAGGAGAGGAGACTTGGAGGAGATATGAGAGCCATCTTCAAATATTTGAAGGGCCATCATCTGGAAGAGAGAATAGACTTGTTCCTTTCAGATAAGACCCAAGGGTAGATTTTAAGTACATTTAAGCAAAATTTTCTTTCTAACAATTAGAGCTATCTAACAAAGGGATGGGTTGCCTTGTAAGGCAATGAGTTCCCTATGTCTAGCAATGTTCAAGTAGATAGCCATTGCATCTATAACTTGAACAGCCTAGAGAAAGTCTGGAGGGGATTTCTGCGTTTTATAGAAAGGTCTTAAATTAAAATCTGGGACTCTCCTGGCTGCCAGTCTAGTGAATATTCCAAAATATAGGGTGGACTCTCTCATTTTCTATCCATGCTAGGGCTAACCTAACTTCCTCAACTCAAGGTAAATCTATTCTGTTTTACTTCAAATATTTTCTTACCCATCAGAAGAGCTCATAGAATGAATTCTGCAAGTCTCTCCCTCCTGGGGTGAGGAGGACTTTCCTCAGCATGGTCTTCTTCCAGGCCTGTCTCCCAGTTGCTTGTTGCTCATCTCCTGGCTGAACGTAAGCCTAAAGGTAAAGGAAAGCTGTCATGTTTCTGTATTTATATTCAAGAAATACATTTTAGGTTAAGAACTCTTTCCATGGAATTCACAGATCATCCTCCAAAACCACATTTGGACACACCTGAAATAAAGTGTTTCAGAATAGAATGTGTGTGTGTGTATGGTGTGTGACAAAGTCACATAGAGTAATAAAATAATAGAATCTTAATAGCTAAAAGGACCCTTAGAGGTCATCTGGTCTAACCTACTCCAAGGCAGAAATCCTCTCTCCAATATCCATAATAGGTGGTCATCCAGTTTCTGCTTGAACATACAAAGTGGGAGTTTACTACCTCAGGAGGCAGCATATTCCATGAAGACCGAAGTTCTCCCTATTAGCAACAACTTCCTCCTCCTCCTCCTTCTTCTTCTTCTCCTCCTCCTCCTCCTGAAATATAATCCCTTACAACTCCTCCTCTGCCTCCTTGTTTCTAGTTTTGCTATTTAGAGGATTCTGAGAGCGAGAACTGTTTCATTTTTGTCTTTGTAAACCCAACACATAGCTATGCCTGGCATGTAGCAGGGACTTACTTAATGCTTATTGTATTGATTGGCTAAACATCCTAAGGTTTTTTTTAACCAGTTCATTACATGAGGTGGTTTCCAGTCCCTCTGCCTTCACCATCTTGGCCTGGCACACTCTGGACAAGCGTCAACTAGAAAGAATCATGGAATGTTAGAGATAAGAGGGACTTTAGAGATCCTTCCAATGATGGGAAACTCAGTACTTATAAAACAGCAAGTTCCATTACTGCACAGATCTGTATCTTAAGGTAAAATCTGCCTCCCTGCATTTCTGTCCCCCCTGCCCCCAAATCCCACTTTCATTGATCATTTTGCAATAATGCCTTTCGTGTGGTCTTTTTTACCCCATGGTTATTTTCTTCTTTCCCATTAATCCCATTAATTGTTCTCTCATTCACATTATATTCTTTTGGATATACGGCAAGAGTGGTCATGTTTCCTTGAAGTCTTCTCCAGGTTAAACACCCTCATTTCCTTCAATAATAACACTAAACGATTACCAGTAGTAACAATTATTTCACTGAGACAAGGGTCTGTAATTTCATTGGTTCTCTACCGTTGTGGATCGAAATACATCCATAACCTTGTAAATAAGCCTTTGGGTGTGTTACTTCAGGGGTAGGGAGGTTGTAACTTGCCTCTGGTTATCCAGCCGATATTTTCAGCAGTAGGACTGAACCTAGGTTTACACTCTTAGTGGTCTCTTCTGTTTTTCCCTGAGTTTAATTAATCATCTCTACGTAGGTAACTCTCAAAACTATAGTCCAGCCCAGTCCAGTACTCCATTTTCACATCTCAGACCGCCTGTTGACACATCTATTTGTATGTCTCAAAATCTCAAACTCAACATGTCCGTAATGAAACTCATCATCCTCCCCAGAAAGCCGTCCCTCCCTCCAGCTTTCTATTTCTAGACATCCTTCTAGCCACTAATATTTGTTGTCTTATAGTTGTCCTTGATTCTTTGCACTCCTCACCACTCCTCCCTTCCCGAAATTCTGTCAGTATCCATATCTTGCTCATTCTCCATAACATCACTTGAATCTGTCACCTCTCCACTTTTAGTCCTCAGAATATCTCATTTCAACTATTGTAGCAGCTTACTAATTAAGCTCCCTACCTCTCATTTCTCTATTCTGCAGTCAACTTGCTATACAGCTACCAAAATAATCTTCTTAAGAAATAGCTTCAACCAGTGGTAGGATTCAGCTGGTTCACATCAGTTGGGGAGAACTGGTAGCTAATTTTAGGTTGAGCTTGGCGAACCAGTTGTTAGCGGTGACGGGGCCTGCACTCACCATGTCAGCAGCAGTGTCTTGGCTCAGTTCCATGGAGAATTGGTTGTTAGTTTATTTGAATCTCACCACGGGCTACAACCATATATCTCTCACCTGCTCAAAAACTTTGAGTGAGTTCTTATTAATAGTTTCTAGGATGAAATCCAAATTGGCATTCAAGGTTCTTCACAGTCCAGGTCCAACCCACCTTTCTAGCTTTATTTTATAATCACTCTCCTTTACACACTCTGTGTTCCAAACAAACTGGACACCTAGTTCTTCCTTGAACTAAACCAAGGCTGGGGAACCTGGGGCCTTAAAGCCACATGTGGCTTTCTAGGTCCTTAAGTGTAGCCTTTTGACTGAATCCAAATTTTACAGCACCACATGTAGCCTTAAGGCCATAGGTTCCCCACCCGTGAACTAAACATTCCTTTTCCTGCATATGTGAATTTCCATAAGCCACATCCCCATATACCCAGCATGCATTCCCTCCTTGTTTTAAAAAAAAATGTTCAGTCTTCTCTGACTCTATGACTGCATTTGGGGTTTTCTTGGTAAAGATACTTGGAGTGGTTTTCCATTTCCTTCTTTAGCTCATTTTACATATGAGGAACTGAGCCAAACAGGGCTAAGTCACTTGCCCAGGGTCACACAGCTAGTAAATATCTGAGGCTGGATTTGAACTCAGGTCTTCCTGACTCCTGGCCCTATATCCTATATCCACTGCGCCATATTGTTGCCATTTAAAACAAACTAAAAACCCCATTTATTAAATGCTGAATATGTGCTATAGACACTGCGCTAAGTGCTTTGCCAATATTGTTACATTTGTTCTGTGTCGTCTTTTCCTGATCCCCAAAACTTCCTCTCGCCCTTCCTTCCAAAAGTTAACTTTCTTTTCAACTTTGTACCCATTGTAACCCTTAGTCATACAGACTACTTATGCTTGACCTGTAATAAAGCCTCATCAGCCAGAGTTGGGCATACTGTACATTGACCCTGACATTGTGGTGTCATTTTGGTCTTCTTCACATACAAGGGACAACAACCAACCCTCAGTAGAAGTGAATGCCTGATTTTGGGTTTGTATCCCTGCTCCTTGTGAAAAAAGTTTGTGAAGTAAAGGAGTGGTTGATTTCAGAGCTCAGCAAACCTGGGTTTGGATTCCACCTGACATGGACTGACTAGGTGACTGGTCACTTCTCTGGGCATTAAGTAACATCTTCTTAGTGCCCTAGGCAGTTTTCTAAGACTCTAAGTTGCAGATAAAATTCTTATCTATATTGATAAAGGGAGTTTCCTTGCTGGAAATCCTTTATATTAATGAAATAATAAATCTAATTTAAAATTTGTTTCAATGCTTTGTACGTTGTAGACAACTAATGTGTACTAAATTCTTAGCAGCTACATTAGTTACCGTTGGCTAATGCTGAATTTGGGGTTAACTAACTCTCCACAAGGAAATGTGATGTGTCTGTGCTTTTTATTTTGGGGTAATGGTAAAGGAAATGGGGAGTAGCGATGCTGAATCAGGAGAAGGCCTTCAAAGGTCTCTGGGAAATCTTTCCTGCTATCTTCAGCTTACACTTCTCTTCCCTATCCTCTGAACTCATAAAGGCCTTATTCTCTAATTTAAACTATTTAACATTTGATAAAAAAAATCCCCTCCTATGGTGGTTCTTGAATTGTTTCCTGATTTTAATTCTTGTCTCCTTTACTTGATTGTGAGGTCAAGGCTGTGGCTCTCGTGTCTTTGTACCACCCCATAACACCTAGCACAGGGCTGGCCACAATGGTTACACTCAGGGAACAGACTTGACGATCATAAAAAGCAAAGGGCTGAAAAGGGCTTAACGAACTCATGTAGTCCAATTCCTTCAGTTTTAATAGGGGAAGAATCTGAGCTTCAGAAAAGGGAAAGTCACTTAGCCAATTAGGGCCCAGAGTTGCCTAGTTTAAAGAAATGAAAGAGGAAACAATTGCTATATTTAGAATTTAGATAACTTTTCGCTGGGGCCTAAAAAATCTCCTTCATCTTACCACTGAGCTCCACTTACCTGCTGTTTAGCAGAGGTTGGTGTGGAAGCCTTTATGATGTCACCTAATCAGAGAATCACCAAATTCCAGACCAAGAAGAGACCTTGGAAGGTCATCAAGTGACCTAGAGGGCTTCATCTTTGTGTGTGTGTGTTTTGGACCTTTTTAGTAGTCTGGTGAAGCCTACGGACCCTTTCTCAGAATCTTATTTTTAGATCCATAAATGAAATGTATAGAATTACACAGGAAAACAACTATATTAAAATATTTTTTAAAAAAGATAAATTGATGTACCCCAGGTTAAAAACCACTCAATATAGTCTGTTGCCTTCATTTTATAGAGAAAGAATTCGAGGCCTAGTGAGGGAGACTTTTCTAAGGTCACACAGCAGAGCTAGGCCTGAGACCGAGGTCTTCTGGTTTTAGTCCAGTATTCTTTTCATTGTACATCCCTGGACTCTTGTTAGGAATGGCTTTGCCTTCCTACCTCTTTACTTCTCTACTCTAGGGAGACACCTACTTATCTACTTCTATGGGCCAGGTTCACCAGCACTCCAAAATCAGTTTTTACTCTATGTAAGGAGCATACAAAGAGATCTTGACTCAGAAAGAGGTCAGCTTAACATCAATTCAATTCAAATAAACATAGGCTTATAGACCTAGACCTGGAGGAAGGACCTCAGAGGCCATCTGGTCCAATTTTTTCATTTTACAATGAGAAAACTGAGATTCAAGGAAGCTAAGTGACTTGCCCAAGGTCACATAGATGGTACGTGTTCATCACAGATGGGACCTTGGTCTTCTGACTCTAGACAGAGGCAATGCTCCTTTATATGCTGTGCCAAGACCTGTGTCCTGTGCTAAGGATACTAACATGGAAAAAAAAAACATAGTACACACCCTCAAAGAACTTACAGTCTACTGGGTCCATAAGATGTCCACAAATAAATGAAATACAAGGTAGGGTTGTGATAAATCATAGGAGACATCCCCCAAAAAGTGGTTTGGGAAAGTTTGAAGAACAAGAGGATTCTGGGGGATTTGAAAGAATTCTGAGAGGAAGGGCTGAGGTGGGAAGATGGTAAGGAATTTGAGTTTGAGGAATGTGGTAATTTCATTCTTCAAAAAGGGAAATTCTATTCTGGATCTGATTCTCACTAATAGGGAAAAACTGATTGCTGGGGTGGAAATGATGGGAATTTTCAGGGGAAAGTGGTAACTCTGTCTCAGAGAAGGAAAAGAAACATGTGACCAGTTTGACATGTGCCTTAGATTTGAGGAGAGTAGATTTCAAAGAATTCAGAGGACAGATAGATAGGAAACACAGGTAAGATGTCATGGAATAAAACACTTTAGGTGAAGACAGCCCAGTGTAGATGAGAGAAACTCACGAATAAAATTTTGAAAACAGAGGGAAACAATGTTATTGAGGAAAAATGGGATTTGTCTGAAGGACTTATCCATGTGGCTGTACAGTGTACTCCCCCACCCAACATAGTTGTAGTGTTTTGGGCTTTTTTGGCGGGTAGCAATCAGCGGATTTGCTCAGGGTCGCAGAGCTAGTAAGTATCTAAGATGGATTTGAACTCAGGTCTTCCATGCTCCAGGGCTGGTCTCTATCCACTGTTCCATCTAGCTGTCCCCTCCCAACTAAATTTTAAAAATAAAATATATATAAGATGGAAGTTGGACCAGGCCACTGAAGGTGAATATGAGAGCATGGCATATTTCTGTAAAAACAGTATGAGGAATCCTAAATTTTAAAACAAGCTGAGGCTGGAGAGGAAAGCTAAGAACAAAAAAATAATTTTTTAAAGGTATATTAGGAAAAAAGGAAGGGGAGGACCTTTGGTGTAGATGGGTTTGTGATTATTAACAACACAGATAAGATCATGCTACTCATTTCTCATGTTTTTCTTTTTTCTGTTTTCCCTTAAAAGGAGAGTGACCTTTATACTAGATATGGCAGAATAGAAATGACTAATAGGGAGTTGACACCTAAGGTAAGTAAGGAGGTTGTAAGAGAGTCCTCAGTTGCTTTTGATGAATCCATGTCACCTGGCCCTGATAAGCTGTATCTATGGGCCTTGAAAGCTTTGGCAGACATTAAGATATGGGGAGTGGGGAGGGGCGGGGGAGCTCCATTCTTGTTTCCAGTGTTCTCATCCTTTTGTTCAGATACTAACCAGGAAGAGTTGGTTGCCCAGATTCTTTGACCTGGGTTCATGACCCTTTGTTGCTACAGACCAGTCTCTCTTCCTATGTCCCTGAACCAAGTGTCTTAGATTGGAATCCTGATTCTCTTTGCCTTTTATGTTCCTTGGAATTTGACCTTGGGCTGCTGGTATCTAATGATCTCTTAGCACTTTCTTTCCTTTGCTAATTTCCATTGGCTTATCTATCAGCTTGCCTGTCAGTGATCTTTGTTGGCCTACTCCTAGCCCAGTGAACACCTGATTTTGGTCTTTTCCTGCCTGCCTCATCCTATTATAATGCAAGTCCCACCATGACACTGCTTCCTAAATGTCTCTTGACTGATAAGATTGGGTGTTTTTTTGGGGAGGGAAGGAAGGAGAAGATCTTTGGAGTGAACTTTGTTATTGTTCAGCCATTTCAGTTGTGTCCAACTCTTTGTGACCCCGTTTGGGGTTTTCTTGGCAGAGATACTTTAGTGGTTTGCCATTTCCTTTTCCAGCTCATTTTACAGATGAGAAAACTGAAACAAACAGGGTTAAGTGACTTGCCCAGGATCACACAGCTAGTAAATATTTGAGCCTGGGTTTGAACTTAGAAGATGAGTCTTCTTGACTCCAGGCCTGGCACACTATCCATTTCGCATCTAGCTTTCCTTACTGTAGCTTCCCCATTGTGACTCTCCCCTCCACTTGCCCTCTACAAAATCTCACTCACTCTTTTGTTTCCTGCAGTTCATCTTGACACAGCCCAGGACTCATATGCAGAAGTTGCAAAGAGAGAGATTTTGGACAAATTTCCCAACAATTCTAATTGTCCAAATGTAAAATGGGTTGACTCACAAGACAATGAGACCAGAACATGCTGCCTAGGTAAAAGGGAGGGTTCTCAGCTAGCCACACTCAGGTGCCTGGCTTTCACAAGTTGCACCATTATTTGCAAACAGAGAAGTTATTCATTTGGTCCAGTGGATGTTCTGCCTAGTGTCCCTGAATTAATGTATCCTCATGCTGCTTTTAAAGTTATAACCTTGGATTTATAATACTCATGTGGACAAACACTCATGGTCTGAATTTATGATTTGCTTTTGTCTTCATTTTGTCTTTCGGTAATGGAAGGTCATGCTTTTAATGTAGACTCTTCCCTCTGTAATTGGTGTTAGAGTTGGAATCATCTGAAAGGAACTGAGATCATCTCCTCCCAAATCCCAGAGATACTGACCCTTTGCTGCTTTCAAGAACCCTGGAGTGGCAGTATGATGTGTAGGTAGAAATATTATTCTTGAGTTTCAACCCTCTCAAGGTACCACTTACATAACCCATCCCTAGGAGCCCTTGGGAAAAGTCTGATCATGCACTTTTATAGTCTAAAAATACATTTGATTTTGGGGGCATGGCTAAATGAGAATGAATTGTCCTATCCTTCAGAGAAGGGGAAAAAGTATTCCCAGCCCCAATCTGAGGCTTGTTGGAAAGGGGTTAGAGTACTTTATCAATCTCGCTGAAGCTTCCTGCACTAAAATGTTGCCCTTAAATTCTGCCTATGATGGTCTGATGTTTTCCCCAGTCATTTAATCTGTCACTTATTACTCACTCATCTCTTAAACAACAGTTAGAAAACTCACTAAGACAGCAAGAAGGTAAGACTTACTGGGATGTGCTTTGTGGCTGAGGTAGCTCAGGATGCAATTGCAGGGCCAGCCAAGTGACAATGCATTTTTTCTCTGAGCAGTTATAGCATGTTCCCCTCAGCTTTGGAGAGAAATTTGTTAGAAGGAGGGCCCTTTGCAAGACCACAACCTCCTGTTGTCTCTAATTCTATCCTGAGGGAATAGATGACAGAGAGAGAGAGACAGAGAGAGAGACAGAGAGAGAGAGAGAGAGAGAGAGAGAGAGAGAGAGAGAGAGACAGAGAGAGAGAAGAGAGAGACAGAGAGAGAGAGAGAGAGAGAGAGAGAGAGAGAGAGAGAGGCAGAGGCAGAGGCACAGAGAAAGGCAGAGATAGATAGACAGAGAGAACATGCATTAAATCCCTTAATATGTGTGCCAGGCACCGTGCTAAGTATTGAGGACATAAATACATGAAAACAAGAGTCTCTATGCTCAAGAAACTGACATTATAATAGAGCAGGACAAAACAGAAAAGTGAGTTGGAAAGCAGGGTTATGAGGGAAAGAGACCAAGGCAGCTGTTGGGGGTGGGGAGAAAGAGAGTGAGAGAGAGACAGAGAGAGAGAGAGAGAGAGAGAGAGAGAGAGAGAGACAGAGAGACAGAGAGACAGAGACAGAGGCAGAGGCACAGAGAAAAGCAGAGATAGATAGACAGAGAGAACATGCATTAAATCCCTTAATATGTGTGCCAGGCACCGTGCTAAGTATTGAGGACATAAATACATGAAAACAAGAGTCTCTATGCTCAAGAAACTGACATTATAATAGAGCAGGACAAAACAGAAAAGTGAGTTGGAAAGCAGGGTTATGAGGGAAAGAGACCAAGGCAGCTGTTGGGGGTGGAGAGAAAGAGAATGAGAGAGAGAGAGAGAGAGAGAGAGAGAGAGAGAGAGAGAGAGAGACAATGAGGAGAGTGAAGTGAGGAACATGGTTGGGGCCCCTCAAGAAATGGCAATCCAGATAGACTCATGCTGAGGTAGGCAAAGCAAGAATTGGGGGAAGAAGAGAAGTCTGGTGAGTTAGGAATGAAGTGACCAGCATGGCTAGGACCCTATAAAAACTGAACCAAAGGACCAAGCAGACAGTCTTATCTCTCTTTCACATGATTGTCCTTTAAATACTTGACAGATATTATGCTCCACCCTAAGTCTTTACTTCTCCAGGCTATACAGTGTCAGCTCCTTTAACCTTTGGGGGGTCCTTCTGTAATTATAGCAAGAAAGAGAAAGTGTGGCATAAAGGAAAATACACTGGATTTGGAGTCAGGGAATCTGGTCTCAAATTAGGTGTTGATGTATCCTAATTCTGACATCATTATTGATGTGGCAGAGAACAAAACCCATAACTAAAATAGTTTAGAAGTTTATTAAGTTGTCCATCAAAGGGGAGAGCTGAAAAAGGGGTGGCCCACTTTCAGCAAGTATCTGTAAGTTACCACATCTATAGGGGTCAAACAAAGGAGCAAAGAAACAGTAGCTGACTGGCCAGCACAGAGACAGTTTCTAGGTAAGACTTGCTTGAGTTGGTATAGCAGGAGAAAATTCCTTACATTAATCTTCAGATCTGACTGAGTTTTCTGGTTAGCATAAACTAGGTCCTAAGTTAAACATGAAATAAATCTGATCTCTAAACAACAAATCTGGTCTCTCAGCCACACAGGGCTATGTTCAAATAGTGCACTAAAGTCTTCCCACAGTCTTCATGGTATGCTAGTTGAATGACGTTGGGCAAGTAACTAACCTTTTTTGGGCCTCAGTTTCCTCATCTGCAAAACAAAGGGGTTGGATTAGATGACCTCTAAATTTCCTCCTAGCTCCTCTGAGATCTGGTCAAGCGTTTGGCTCTAAGTCGCTCTCAACCATAACCTGTCCAAAGGTTACTACTATAGGTCATAGAGTGGGCCCAATAGAGTGGCTGAGCCAAGGCTATAGACCTGGGCCAGAGCTTTGCTCACTGTCCTCCTTTCTTCCATAACCATTCTGGGGTACCTCATGAGGGAGGGAGGAGGTGGCTTCCTAAGCTGGTCCTAAAAATAAGACCTAGAGTTCATAAATACACAAGTAACAATGTGCTAAGGCTGGCTACCACACCAAGACCCTCTCTCTCTTTCTTCTGAACCACTGAGGCAGAGGGGTGTAGTATAGACAGCATGAAACATATAATCTGAAGATTTGGGGTGGGATTTTAGTGCTATTATTTGTGGGCTGTGTGATTGTCAGATACCACTCCACTTCTCTGAGATAGCTGGAAAAAGCAGATTCCAGTTATGGAACAATAGAACTGGGATAAGTTCTCCACTGCCTACCTCATAGTGCTGTCGTCAGCATCGGGTGAGGTAATGAATGTGAAAATGCTTTGAGAACTATGAAGCCGTGCATATGACTATAAAGGTTTCTTATTACTGTTTAATTAGCAGCTAAAAAACCACTGAGAAAAGAATGGGGGTGGCTGGGATCTAACCTGACAGAAATGTGTGGGTTTCAGTTCACATACAATGTTCTCTGGGTATCTTCCCAAAGGTACATTCTCTGTCAGTCTAAAAACAAATTAAAAAAAAAACCAACAACCCCCAAATGCCAAACCTCACTAAGAAAAATACTCAAACTTTCGAATGAACCAGATTTTTCTTTAGGAAAAAGCTGTTATTTAATTTAACTTAATATAATTAGTTATTGAGTGACTTCTGCCCTATGCACCATGAGGATACAGAGATGAATATGACCTAGTCTCTGACTTAAAGGACCTTACAATCTAGTAGTTAGTCAACAAACATTTATTAAGCATATACTATATACCTGGCACTGTGCTTAATGCCTTTGTTGTTATTCAGTTGTTTTGGTTGTGCCTGATTCTTCATGACTTCATTTGAGGTTTTCTTGGCAAAGATAGTGAAGTAGTTTACCATTTGCTTCTCTAGTTCATTTGATAAATGAGGAAACTGAGGCAAATAGGGTTAAGTCACTTGCCCAGAATCATCCAACTAATAAGTGTTTGAGGCCAGATTTGAACTCAGGAAGATGAGTCTTTCTGACTCCAGGCCCTGGCACTCTATCCACTTCACCATCTAGCTGCCCATGAAAATGCCAGGAATATGAAGGGAAAAAAGCAAACCCAACAACAGTCGTCATAAGAACAGATGAGGTGAACATAAGAGGCAGGATATGACATAAGTGAGAAGTCCATAGCTACTCTTTGGGATTGTGTTTTACCTTTCTTTATATCTTGAGCACTTAGCATAGCGCCTGGAGCATAGTAGGACTTAATAAATACTTGTTGACTGACTGCTAATTTATATACACCTATAATGCATAATAATATGTAAGTGCATTGAGGAATTGCAAAGCTAAGTGAGATCTACATGAAAATGCCATGCTACATATTATTAATAGTAAGAGAAATGCCAACTGAAATAACTCTGAGATCTTGCCACACTCTATGCAAATTGGGAATAATGAAATAAATGGCAATAATCAACATTACTGGGACTTTGGGAAAGTAGCACATGTTGTATAGTTGATGGACCTGTGTAGTGGTCCAACAATTCTTTGTACTGTGCTAAGTGCCTAGACACCCAGCTTCTATCTAAGTTTCATCTTTTTAGATGAATCTCCCAGAGTCAGATGGACTGGAGGCAGGGAGAAGACCAGATAGGAGGGAGGACATTACAACAGTCCAGATGAAGAGTGATGAAAACATGAAGGGGATGATTGTCAGAGAAATATAAGAGAAGGCATGGATGGATGATTGTTGTAGAGATGGGAAGGGAAAGTGTTATCAACTAATCGTAAAAAGTGAGGAAGTGGTCAAAGGTGATTAAGTTTTTGAGACTGGGTGACAGGGAGAATGGTATAGCCATCAAAAGTAAAAAAAAAAAAAGAGAAGCTGCTTTGGGAGTAGGTCTGGGAAGTTGGGGAGCTTAGATTTGGATGTACTGAGATGCTGAGTAGGTAGTTGAAAGTATAGGATTGGAGCTTAGGGAGAGATATTGGGGCTGGAGAAACAGATTTGGGAGTTATCTGCATAGAGTTTTAATAATATTAATAATAATAACTAGCATTTATACAGACTTTAAGTTTTGCAAAGCACTGTTGTAAGTTATAAGTTGAAGCCATGAGAATGGACATGCTCACTAAGGGAGTGTAGAGAACCACAAAATCTCAGAGCTGAGAAAGAAGAAACGAGGACTTAGAAGAAAACCTTGAGAAGCATCTGTATTTGGGTGAAGGGAGAAATAATAGAGTTTCAGAACTGGGAGGGACCTCAGGAGCCAACCCTCATGGGAAGCATAACTCCCCTGTTTAACACCTTGGATAAATGGTCATCTAGCCTCAATTTGAAGGCCTCCAGAGGTGAAGAGGTAACTCTCCTATGAGATAACTCATTCTACTTTGAGACAATTAGAATTGTTAAGAAGTTTTTTTTCCTCTATTAAGACAAAATCTATTTCTTTCTTTCTTTCATCCTTTCTTTCCTTCTTTCCTTCTCTCTCTTTCTTTCTTTCTCTTTCTTTTTCTTTCTTTCTTCCTTTCTTTCTTCCTTCCTTCCTTTCTTTCTTTCTTTCTTTCTTTCTTTCTTTCTTTCTTTATTTATTTCTTTCTTTCTTTCTTTCTTTCCCTCTCTCTCTCTCTCTCTCTTTCTCTCTCTCTCTCTCTCTCTCTCTCTCTCTCTCTCTCTCTCTCTCTCTCTTTCTCTTTCTTTCCTTCCTTTTCTCTCTCTCTTCCTCTCTCTCTCAGCTTCTATGCATGGGTCCTGGGATGTGGGTGGGCCTGGGAAAGCAAAGGAGCCTGGAAAGGAGAAAGAAAAAGAATAATTGGGCAGGAAGAGAGCAAGGTTAATTCAGGGTCACAGAAACCAGGAGAGGAGAAAGTTACAAGGAGGAGCTTTCAACTCTTTCAAATGCTGGGTTTTGTTATCTTCCCCTCCCCCCATTGGTTTTCCCGTTACTCAGAGTTAAACTTCCTCCTGATGATCTTTTCATTTACATTGTTGCAGTCATTGTTTATGTTGTTGTCTCTTGGTTCTGATTATTTCACTCATCATTTCATAGAAATCTTCCCACATTTCTTTGAATTCATCATGTTCATTATTTTTTAGTGCAGTATTCCATTACATTTATACACCATAGTTTTCTCAAACATTTCCTAATTGATAGGCACCCACTTTGTTTCCAGTTCTTTATTATCACAAGAGTGTTGCTATGAATATTTGGGTATATACTAGACTTTTGTTTTATTCTTTTACTTCCTGAAGGTAGAGTAGTAGTGATGGTCATAAACACCTGGTAGTGGGACTGCTGCATCAAAGGGTCTCATTTATTCACTTTTCTTAAATAATTCCAGATTGCTTTTCAGGATGGTTGGACCACTATGCAGGTCCATCAACTATGCGACATGTACTACTTTCCCAAGTCCCACCAACGTTGATTATTACCATTGGCATGGTAGACTGACTGCTCGAAAGTCTCCTCCACCTTGAGGCATTTGCCCAGTCTTCCCATCACTACCGATTGCTAATACTTTCCCCTCTGAGATTACCTACCATCTCCTCTGCATATATCTTGTTTGCACCTAATTATTTGTAAGTTGTTTCCCGCAATAGAATATACTTCTTGAGAGCAGGGACTGTGTTTTTACTTTTCTTTGTGTCCTGAGCACTTAGCACAGTGCCTAGCACATAGTAAGGACTTAATAAATACCTGACTGACTGCTGATTTGCATACCCTTATAATGCACAATAATATGTAAGTACATCGAAGAATTGCAAAACTAGGTGAGATCTACATGAAAACTCCATGCTACACCTCACTAATAGTAAGAGAAATGCCAACTGAAATAACTGAGATCTTGCCACACTCCATATAAATTCAGTTCTCCTGGTTCTGCTCATTTCACTCAGCATCAGCTCATATAAGTCTTTCCAGGGTTTTCTGAAATCTGCCTGCTCATCATTTCTTATAGCACAATAATATTCCATTACCTTCATTTACCACAACTTGTTTGGCCATTCCCCAATTGATGGGCATCCACTCAATTTCCCATTCTTGGCCACCACAAGGTTAGTCCTTTTCCAATTTGTATGATCTCTTTGGAGTACAGCCCTAGAAGTGGTATTGCTGGGTCAAAGAGTATGCACATTTTTATAACCCTTTGGGCATAGTTCCAAATTGCTCTCCAAAATTGTTGGATCAGTACACAACTCCACCAAGAAAGTTTTAGTGTTCCAATTTTCCCACATCTTCTCCAACATTTATCATTTTCCTGTTTTGTCATGTTAGCCAATCTGACGGGTGTGATGTGGTAACTAAGAGTTGTTTTGATTTGCATTTCTCTAATCAATAGCGACTTAGAGTATTTTTTCATATGACTATAGATATCTTTGATTTCTTCATCTGAAAACTGCCTGTTCATATGCTTTGATCATTTATCAATTGGGGAATGACTTGTATTCTTATAAATTTTACTCAGTTCTCTATATATTTTAGAAATGAGGCCTTTATCAGAGACACTGGTTGTAAAAATTCTTTCCCAATTTTCTGCTTCCCTCCTAATCTTGGTTGCATTGGCTTTGTTTGTACAAAATCTTTTCAATTTAATGCAATCAAAATTATCCATTTTGCGTTTCATAATGTTCTCTATCTTTTGTTTGGTCATAAATTCTTCCATTCTCATAAATCTGACAGGTGACCTATTCCTTGCTCTCTCAGTTTGCTTACAGTATCAGCCTTTAAATTTAAATCGTGTGCCCGTTTTGACTTTATTTTGGTATACAGTATAAGATATTGGTCTATAGCCAGTTTCTGCTATACTATTTCCAGTTTTCCCAGCAGTTTTTGTTAAATAGTGAGTGTTTATCCCAGAAGCTGGAGTCTGTGGGTTTGTTAAACGGTAGATTATTATAATCATGGATTACTGTGTCTTGTGTACCTAACATATTCCACTGATCCACCACTCTATTTCTTAGCCAGTACTAAGTTGTTTTGATGACTGCTGCTTTATAATACAACTTAAGATCTGGTATGGCTAGGCCACCTTCCCTAGAATTTGAGTTCAATTTCTTACCCTAAGCAGGTATCTCCTTTACGGTGTTGCTGACACAGGGTCAGCTGTTCTCTGCTTGAATGCTTCTGAGGTTGGAATGAAAGGGGCTAGAAGGGACCTGATTATCTAGTCTGATCCCCTCATTTTTCATTGGAAGTTCATTGTCTTTTGAGGCAGCCAGTTTTAAGGCTGGATAGTTCTAATTATTACAACATTTTCTTATATTAAGCAGAGAATTGTTTCTATGAAACTTTTTTTGCCTCTGGTCTTTGTTTTCCCCAATGAAGCTGAGCAAAAGAAATTGGATCTCTCTTTCACATGATAGCCCTTCAGACACTGAAAGAAAGCTGTCCATGCCCCACTAAATTTTCTCTTCTTCAAGTAAAACACATTCCTAGTTTCTTTATCTGGCCCTCCTATGACATGATTTTCAGGCTTATCTCTATCCTCCTTACCTTTTTGGATGTGCTCCTATCTGCCACATTCTCAAAATGCAATACCCTGAACCAAACACAGTATTACAGATGGAGATGGAGAAGCTGAGGTTATAGTGGGACCGTTGCCTCCCTTGTTCTAGAGCAGGGCTGGGGAACCTGCAGCCTTGACTGAGTCCAAGTTTTACAAAACAGACCCTTTCATTAAGGGGATTTGCTCTGTGAAGTTTGGAGTCAGTCAAAGGGCTGCACTTGAGGACCTAGAGGGACAATGTGGCCTTGAGGCTGCAGGTGCCCCACTCCTATGCTAGAGTCTAGACTTTAGCATACCTTGCTAGAAAGAGTTTTGGGTTGAGAAGAAACAGGTTGAAGCCCCAGTTAGGACATTTTTTAAGCTGTGCAACTTGGGGAATGTCCCTTTACCTATCCTATCCTCAGTTTCTTTGTTTTTAAAATGCGGATAATAATACATGTGCTACTAACCTAACTCACTGGGCTGTTAGGAAGAAAATGCTTTGCTTTTCTTGAAGTGCTATAGAAAAGTGAACCCTTATCGGTATGCAAGGGTGTCTCATTCCATTAGTCTGAGTACTCCTGCCAATGCCCATGCAGACTGTCCTTTGTCCCCTCCCATACCTTGTAGGAAGACTTAAGGAGTTGTTCTTTTCTTTTTTCTTTTTAAAGTCATCACATCATTGGGTCTCCAGTATTCTAGCAATGTGCCTTTTTCTACTTAGCCAGGTTGGTCCTTGGAAGGCAGGCATAGAGTCTATCATTAGGCTATACTCAAAGCCTTTCCAGATTGACAGAACCCATCAGAGCTCACCTGTCTCTGGCTTAGCCTTTGAGAACCTAACTTAGGGCTCTTTCTCTAGGTTTGTAGGATTGTTTTCCCCCATAAAATAAAAAGGAGAACTAATCAGGTCCACCAATCCTGTTTTAATTCGTGCACTTGGCAGTAAATGCTTCTCCAAATGAGTGATTCTTCCACATTAGGGAGGGAAAAGGATAGGAGACTGTGTGTAAAACTTACGTATTTGAATGAAATGTTTGGGAGGATAGTCTTCATAGCCAATTGAAGCTTCAGGAAGGTTGGCCATGAGTGTGTTGCAAACCTCCAAGTTGTAACAGTTGGGTGAAATGATGAATATGCTTTGAAATGCTTTGAAAATGTTGAAGTCCAGTTGGATGAATATAATTCTGCTGTTCTACGATTCCTGTGTGTGTGTGTGTGTGTGTGGGGGGGGGTGGTTAGAGGAATAATAGCTCCAAGTTTGGCTTCCTAGAGGGTGTGGTACTTTAAGTGGAGCTTCACAGGAAGCTAAGCTAGGGGTGAAGAGGGAGTACATTTTAGGCTTGGGGAACAATCTCTGCAAAGGTGAAGGAGGAAATGCAAAGCTAAGTTCTTGGAATAACAACCGGGCCAGTTTGTCTGAAATATTAGAAGAAGCAAAGAGGAATAAAGAGAGATATTTGAAAAGTTAGCCTCTATCCCGATTATGAATGGATTTTAATGCCATGTCCAGAAGTTTTTATCTTAACTTATCTTAGAAGAAGCCAGTGAAAATTCTTGAGCAGGGAAGTGATGTAGACTTGGCTTTAGGAAGGTTATTCTGACACTTGTGGAAAAGATGCTAGATGCCAAGAGACTGGTTAGGAGGTACTGCAGTAGTTTAGGGGAAAGAAGAAAAGGCCATGGCTGAGTGGAGAGAAGGGAGATGTATGATGGGAGTTATGCTATCGAGGTAAAATGGTCAAGACTTGGCAACCGATTGGGTATGAAAGGTGAGGGAGAAAGAAGAATAGATGATAACTTCAAAGTTGTGAATCTAGTCAAGTAGAAGAATGGTTGGTGGTAGCCTCAGCAGGAATAGGAAAGTTTGGAAGAAGGATAGATCTTCTGTTATCTAGGCAAAACAACTTCTGTTCCTTCAACTGACCCTCTTATGGTATGGTAATAAAACTCATCATCCTGGTCACTTTCCTCTGAAAGCTTTCCACCTTGGAAATGTTTTTTTAAAATATGGGACTCAGAGTTGAATATCAAAGTCCAGATGGCATATACATAAGGAACAAATGCGTAGTGCTCAGGGGGACATTGAGAATGTTGGCCCAGGAGCCCTCTTATCCTTTCATAGAGCCCTCACCAAGTTTGCATGAGGGTTCATTGTCTCAGCTGATGGGCCAATCTATTGCTCTGCCAGCTCAAGTAAGTCTCAGCACATTTAGCTAATGTTTCAACCTGTTCTGTTGGACCATCTACCAGCTCCAGTTGTTGAGGGGACCTCTGCTAGCTCTTCTGACCTTTTAAAGACCTCATTTTCCTCATTTGTGAAATTAGTCACCTGGACTAGATAACTTCTCGGGTAGAATTTCTTAACTTGGGGTCCATAAACTTGCTTTTAAAATATTTTGATATCAATGTATTTCGATATCAATATTTCAATATAATTGGTTTCCTTTGTAATCCTGTATATTTTGTTATACTTTCAAAAACATTATTCTGACAAGAGGTCCATAGGTTTTTCCAGAGTGTCAGACAGGTCCATGACACAAAAAAGGAAGAACCTTCACTCTAAAGTTTTCTATGATCCTATGCTCACTCTTGCTTCATATGTGTTTGGCACAGAGTAAGCATTTAATAAATGCTTACCCATCCATCTATCCATTTATTCATTCACTGAGATTTCAGTCCACTAAAATACCTGGGTGTTTTGCATAGGAATTGTTTTCTAGCTGTCTTTTCCTCATACTTCTGATGATGAACTTCTTGGGCAGAGTAGCTAGAAATCAGCTTACCTGATCTCAGCATTGACAGTTTTATTTCTGTTCTGACCTCATGCCTCAGTTTCAATCATTAGGTTTTCCTATGATAGAAAAACCCTATCTCATACCCCAGTCATTGAGTCCTTGTCTTATTCACCTTAACCTGAGTCTTCCTTTTGGATCTCAGCTCAAGAACCCTGTTATTATTTTCAGATTGGGATCTTGTACTGCTTTCTCCCAGGAACTAGATTCCTTCTCTTTCTTCCTCTTCTGCCCCAGATCTAGATTCTGAGACTGGGGCTGTACTTTCGGACTTCCTTGAGATTCCTGTACCTTTAACCCTATTGCCTCATTCTTCTGGGTCATGATCTTCATCCAGGCCAGGGCATCTGCTGTTGCTCAACATGACCTGAATTAAGCTCTGATTTGAGGCCTGTCTGGACAGGCACTGACCACCTGCCTTGTCCTACCCTGCCTTTTTCTGTTGACTCTTTGCTCTCCATGCTCTGAAGATTCTTGCTCTAATTTTCGGTCTTAGTCTTAGCCCTGGGTCTGAACTGATACTTCCTTGGCTAGGAAACTGAAAACTAAAGGGTATATGTAACCTGGGCTTTGAGCATGCCCAGTTTGTGTAACATGGAGCCTTCTGTGTCCCCTACCATGTTGGTGGGAGCAACCTCCTTGATTGGATGCCCGCATCTTTAAAAGTAATGAGATACTTTTTTTTTACTTTATTTTTCTTGAGGTTTTTTCTTTTCTTGGTCAATATTTTCTTTTACAACATGACTAATGTGGAAATATGTTTTGCATGACTACATATGTATAGCCTATATTAAAATACTTGCCTTCTCAATGCAGTGTGGGGGCTGGAGGGAGAGAATTTAAAATTTAAAAACAAATGTTAAAAATATTTTTACATGTAATTGGGGAAAAATAAAATCCTAAATAAATCATTTAAAAGTGATGAGACCGAGATAGTAACTCTCTTTCCCACCACCTTTCAGTTGGGCATGTTTCCGAGATTCCTGTCTGCTGGGACCAGAGGGACTTACCTTCCTCTGCTTACCTCTCTTTTACTCCATCTCTGAGAAATGAACCTAGGGTATTTATTTCTGTTCTGTGTTGATTGTCCTCAGTTTCTGATGTGAGAGGTAATCCTCTCAACCAGAAGTTCAAGCCAGGGTGACTTTGGAGCCAGAGTCACAAGCCAGGAGAAGTTTTGCGAAGCCCAAGTGTTTGGGACTAGAGCCTGAGGGGGTTTGGGGTTTGGAACTGGGACTGTGCTCCACCAGAACGGAGCTACGCTATGAACCTAATTCCTTTGTCCTCCCCAGAGACTGAGGTGGTGCAAAGAGAGAAGTAAATTAGGCTTCTCATGTGTTGAGGAAAGTATGTATATTTGTGATTATATTTTTTGAAGTAAATATTCTTCATAAAAGCTCCATTGTGTTAACAATATATGTATGAATCAGTAATCTGCATGTTCCATTTTCTTGGTTCTTTGTGTAGGGCCCACCTTCTTTGTGGACAAAGGAGACACATACTTACTGACATGAGGGGCAATGAAACCCCTTCCTTTCCCTACTCCCCAAGAGCATCTGCCTGAAATTCTCATCATAATTCAGTCTTTCCTAGGAGACTCCTGGAGACACATTACTCTGGGAGGAATAGCACATTAAGCATGGCATGGATTACAGAGAGCAGGGCCTCAAGGGAAGGAGAGAAAGGATAGGTAAGTCTTGATCTGGGGTTGGAAAAAAGAACAACAACAAAAAAAAAACCACCAGCAACCAGACTACGGGCAGCTACTGGGTATAGAAGGGAAATGGATGTTCCACAGTGGAAGCCTCTGATGTGGGGGGATGGTGAGCCACTGATAGAGAAAACAGGCTTTCTAAAATAATACATACACATCATTGACTTCACCTTCCTGAATGGGGCCGGCCCTGAAGTCAGTGATATATAGTTTTAAAGAACATACCCTAAGTGTAAAGACATCTAGGTTAAAGTCTTTTCTAATTTACTGGCTGACCTTGGGGAAGTCCTTTCCCTAATCAGGATCTGTTTCCCCACCTGTAAATTGGGAATGCTGAATTAGATGGCTTTTATGGTCCCTCCTGGCTATAAATTTCTTTGAGCCAATGAGCTGCTCTAGTGGTCACTTCACTAGCACCTTAGTTCTGCAGTTATGATTACCCAAGTGCTTCTAGTTGGGGCAACAGGATGGCTGATCTATAGTCAGGTACTTGACCTTCCATAACCTTTTGCCTCTGACCTTAAGTTCCCTTACTGATTGTTGCCTCAGTGATTATCTGGTTTAAGATTCTGGAGCTGAAGTGATTTGCTTAAGATTATATAGATTTAAGGTAGTAGAGCTGAGATTTGAACCCTGGTCCTCAAGCTCAAATCACATGCCTTTTCCACTACACCACAGTTCTTCCTTTTGACCAAAGCACATGGGAACCAGGACTGGTAGTTCTTAGATCTACCCTTCTCCTTCTCTGGTCCACCCTCTTTTCACCCTCCAATTTAACAGCAAACTAGACTATCTAGACTCAACTCTCTCCCCCTTCCCTGCCTCCAATATACCCTTTTTTCTCTGTTAGACTCCACTTTTCCTCCCTCTCACCACAGTCTTATTGGCAGTTTGGGTTTCTCCTGCGGGTGAAAGCCTTAGGCAAAGAAAAGAGATTATTTGCTAAATCTGGTTTGATAAAAATACCGAGTACTGAAATCAATATTGACGAAGTCCAGGAAAACAACACAGATCTTCAAGTTATGATAGAAGAACTAAGGGGAAAACTCCTAGGTTTGTATCTGAGGCTCATGGGCATCCTGAGGCTAGGAGGGCAAGAATCTTGCCCTAGGCCTGGGATGCTCTGAAAAGATGTAAACCTCAGGTGTGAGCCTTAGTCTAGTCCCTTTTGTGGTCTGCCCTGGGACCTTGAAGGGATTTCACTAGTTCAATAAGCTATGTTTTATTTGTGGCAGGTGATTCTACAAAAAGGAAAGGACCTTCCACCTCAGAGAGGTCACTAGGGAAAGAGATGGGTGAGATTCTGGGATGTAAGGAAATCTGTGTGAAGGTATAATGACCTCAAATGTCCATAGTTCCTTTTTCCATTGCACCTAAAAGATATTTAAAGTAGATATAATACTAATAGCACATATTTACTTATACTTTAAAGGTCTGTAAAGAACTTTATAGCTAGGTGGCTTGTGCATAGAGTACTCAACTTAGAGTCAGGAAGACTCATCTTCTTGAGTTCAATTCTGGCCTCAGACACTTCCTAGCTGTGTGACCCTGGGTAAATCACTTAACCTTGTTTGCCTGAGTTTCCTCATCTGTAAAATGAGCTGGAAAGGGAAATGACAAACCCCTCCAGTATCACTGCCAAGAAAACCGCAGATGGGGTCATAAAGTCACTCAACAAAAGAGCTTTACAAATATCTCATTTGATCCTTACAACAACCCTAGGAAGTAAGTGTTATTACTACTCCTATTTTACAGGTGAGGAAACTGAGGAAAACAGATTAAGTGACTTGCAGAGAGGGTCACATACAGCTAGTAAGTGTCTGAGGCTAGATTCAAACTCAGGTCTTCTTGAATTGAGGTCCAGTGATCTATTCACTGTACTACCTAGCTGTTCACAGAAATACACATGACAATTGGACTAGGGCTAGCTTCCTGCCTAGTCAGCAAGTAGCATTGGGTTTGGGTGCTGGACTCTTGGGTTGTTAGGGATAGTGGCCTGCATTTCTGTCTTCAGTGACCAGATCAGTGTAGAGACCAATATGTGGAGATGAGGCCAAACCCCAAATTGGCTGGCTATTAAAAAAAAAACACAGACAAACACACAAACCCACTGGTTGGTGAGATGGAAAGGAGAACATCTTTCTCCCCCACTTTTCCCTTGGTTTCTCTTTATACAGTCTGGATTTGGAGGCCATCCTTGGGCACACATAATCTTCCCTGTTTATCCGCCTTACAGAATCCAGTGAGTGTCAGAAAGTTACTGGCCACACCCAGATTCTAGGAGGGTGGTAGGGAGATGTGGAAGGTGAATGACCCATTCGAGAGAGTTTAAACTTTCTTTTTTATTTTCTTTCTGTTTTTCTATGCCCAATATATCTCATTATAAAACTGAATGACCGTATTCTACGAATGTGGGGGGTTATATGGACTGAGAGGATAGATTCTAGATGCTGTTTAGTAGTGGAACCATAGTTTTCACTATTTTTTAAATGATTCTTACCAAGATTCCATTATTCAATACTCAATATTTCTAGTCTAAATCAATAAACAGGCTAGGATGGGTTTTAACTGCATGGTGTTCAATATGCATTGGTAGTGCCTGCTGTTTTTATGCATGCATGCCAGAGAGAGGCTGATGAAACCACTTGGTACACAACTCAGATCTCATCTCACCTCTGACACATGCTAGCTCAGTGGCCTAGCAAAACACTTAACCTCTCAGTGTCCCCAGGCCACTCCCTATGACTATAAATTAAATAGATGGTGCCAAGTGGCATGATATTCTAATGTGATCATTTGGTTGGTGGCACCACCACCTAATGGACAACTCATATTATTACACTCTCTCCCTGGGTAGTGGGCACTCTGGCTAGGGGAGCAGACCTCACTACTACTTTCTGATAGTGTCCACATTGAGTGTACCTGCTGTCCACAAGTGTCACCTATTTAGTACCTGTTATATGAGGGGCACCATACTGAAGGCTTCTATTCCAGTGAGGAATGGTAGGAAAGCAGCTTACAGGCATTAGAGCTGGAAGGGATATTAGCAATCATCTAATCCAATCCCTTCATTTTATAGAGGAGGTCCAAAGAGAAATGATTTGCCTAAGGTCAAGTGGCAGAGCTAAAAAGCCAGTCTTTGGATTTCAAATCTCATTCTTTTTTTTTCTCTCTCTCTCTTTTTAAAATCTAATTCTTTAAGGAAGGGGATTCTTCACCTCTCTTGACATAACCTTGGTTGAAAGCCCTACCTCTCCAGCGACACTCAGAATACATCAGGAATTTCCCAGTCACCCAGCTGGTAGAAATAGTCACTTTTTACTCTTCTCTCCCCATATTTGAGCAAAGCTTTTCCTTATCCTTAAGGAAAGCCCCTTAAGACATGATTAAAGTTAAAGAGATGGTAAGTTTTGTTGCTGGACAGCAGAGGGGACAGTCATGGACAACCACTATCTCTACTTCTCTTCCCAGGTCAGAAGGCTCTGGGATGCCTCTCTCATGCTGAAGCCGATAGTGGACAGGACCACATCTCCATATCACTCAAGGGTGTGTCTTTGGATCAGTAACATTTATACACCTGTTGACTGGAGGCAGAGGAGTCACTTTTGGCACTTTCCATTTTGTATTGCTCAGAAGATCACAAATCAAGGGCTAGAAGAGAACTTACGGGTGCTTCTAGTCCATAGGTTTCATTTTACAGATAAGGAAACTGAAGCTCAAATTGGGGAGGAGACTTGCTCATGGTCATACAGTTAGTCAGCATTTATTAAGCACCCATCGTTGTTTTTAATTCGTTTTCATTCCTGTCCTACTCTTTGTGACCCCATTTGGGGTTTGCTTGGCAAAGATACTGGATTGGTTTGGTATTTCTTTGTCTGGCTCATTTTATGGATGAGGAAACTGAGGTAAATAGGGTTAAGTGACTTGCCGAGGGTCACACAACTAGTACGTGGACTCAGGTCTTCCTGACTCCAGGCCTGGCATTCTATCCACTGCATCACCTACCTGAACTTTTATTAAGTACCTACTACAAACAAGTGCTAAGTTCAGGGGATATAAAGAAAGGCAAAAGATTGTCCCTACTCTCAAGGAGCTCACAGTTTAATGGGGACAAGACATGTAAACAACCATTTACAAACAAGACGTAGACAGGATAAATTGGAGATAATCCAAACAAGGAAGGCACTAGCATTCAGGGAGAACAAGAAAGCCTTCTTGTAGAAGGTAGGATTTCATCTGGGATTTGAAGGAAGCCAAGGAGGGTAGGAGACCAGACAAATGGGGGAAAGTTCTAGGAATGGGGGACACAGGAACCAAGTGGCAGAATCAGGATTCAAAACCAGGTGCTCTGACCCTAAATCCAGTCTTCTTTTCACTATATGATGTTACCTCTTTCTTTTTTTCAAAAGCACAGGCTCTCTATTTGGTGATCCCAGGTAAGGTGGTCTTTCCTGCCTACTGACCCGAGTGCTAAACCCATTCCAATCTCTACCAGAAAACCCAATGGCAGACATAGATTCAGAGTTTGCTACGTGAGCTTGCCTTCCAGATGGATTGTGCTTCCAACTTGGAATCATAGGATGGTAGAGCTGAAGGGACTTTAGAAATCATAGAATCTTAATGGAATCAGAAACTGGTTGGAACCTTAAAGGTCTAGAATGGATTGTAACTGTAAAAGGTCTCTAGGCCAGAAGTGTCAACCATGGGACCCAAGGGTCCACACTGTGACCTGTATCACTCCCCAGTATGGGTGAACCAGATTAAAATGTAATCAGGAAATATTTAATATAATAAATAAAAATGCAAGAAAACATAGATTATGCTCATATGTGGTTGCGATATGCACCCAAAGTGATCTTTATGTATGGTTTAATGGGCCTTGTTAGTATTATAGTTCCAAGCCACTGTTTTAGGTCCACCCCCTTATTTCATGGGTGAGGAAACTGAGTTCTAGAGAAAGGAAATGACCTGATCAAGGGCACACGGATGGAGGATAGCCCAATCAAGACTAAAACACAGGTTTCCTCATCTCCAATCCTGTGTTATTTCTACTTCATAATATGGAATGGGAAGAGTCTTTTATAAAATTTTTTCCCTTTTTTTCTTTTCTTTTATTTAATTTATTTAATATATTTAGTTTTCAGCATTGATTTCACAAGAGTTTGAATTACAAATTTTCTCCCCATTTCTACCCTCCCCCCACTCCAAGATGGCGTATATTCTGGTTGTCCTGCTCCCCAGTCAGCCCTCCCTTCTGTTACCCCGCTCCCCTCCCATCCCCCTTTCCCTTCTTCTCTCGTAGGGCAAGATAAATTTCTATGCCTCACTACCCGTGTATCTTATTTCCTAGTTGCATGCAAAAACTTCTTTTTTGTTTTTGAACATCTGTTTTTGAAACTTTGAGTTCCAAATTCTCTCCCCTCTTCCCTCCCCACCCACCCTCCCTAAGAAGGCAAGCAATTCAACATAGGCCACATGCGTATCATTATGTAAAACCCTTCTACAACACTCATGTTGTGAAAGACTAACTATGTTTTGCTCCTTCCTAACCTATCCCCCTTTATTGAATTTTCTCCCCTGACCCTGTCCCTTTTCGAAAGTGTTTGTTTTTGTTTACCTCCTCCCCCTGTCTACCCTCCTTTTTATTGTCCCCCCTTTTTTATCTTCTTCCTCCTTCTTTCCTGTGGGGTAAGATACCCAATTAAGTGTGTATGGTATTCCCTCCTCAGGTCAAATCTGATGAGAGAAAGATTTACTCATTCTTCCTCACCTGCCCCCTCTTCCCTTCCTACAGAACCACTTTTTCTTGCCACTTTTATGTGAGATAATTTACCCCATTCTATCTCTCCCTTTCTCCCTCTCTCAATATATTCCTCTCCTATCCCTTAATTTGATTTTATTGTTTTTAGATATCATCCCTTCATATTCAACTCACCCTGTGCCCTCTGCCTATGTACAGATATGTATATATATATACACATACATATATATATATACCCACATATATACATACATAGACACACACATATGCATATATATGTATACATACACACATATATATGCATATTCCTTTCAGCTACTATGATACTGAGGTCTCATGAATCATACACATCATCTTTCCATGTAGGAATGTAAACAAAACAGTTCAACTTTAGTAAGTCCCTTATGAAATCTCTTTCTTGTTTACCTTTTCATGCTTCTCTTGATTCTTGTGTTTGAAAGTCAAATTTTCTATTCAGCTCTGGTCTTTTCACTGAGAAAGCTTGAAAGTCCTCTATTTTATTGAAAATCCATATTTTGCCTTGGAGCACGATACTGAGTTTTTCTGGGTAGGTGATTCTTGGTTTTAATCCTAGCTCCATTGACCTCCGGAATATCGTATTCCAAGCCCTTCGGTCCCTTAATGTGGAAGCTGCTAGATCCTGTGTTATCCTGATTGTTTTTCCATGATACTCAAATTGTTTCTTTCTGGCTGCTTGCAGTATTTTCTCCTTGGGAGCTCTGGAATTTGCTGACAATATTCTTAGGAGTTTTCTTTTTGGGATCTTTTTGAGGAGGTAATCGGTGGATTCTTTCAATTTCTATTTTACCCTCTGGCTCTAGAATATCAGGGCAGTTCTCCTTGATAATTTCTTGAAAGATGATATCTAGGCTCTTTTTTTGATCATGGCTTTCAGATAGTCCAATAATTTTTAAATTATCTCTCCTGGATCTATTTTCCAGGTCAGTGGTTTTTCCAATGAGATATTTCACATTGTCTTCCACTTTTTCATTCCTTTGGTTCTGTTTTATAATATCTTGATTTCTCATCAAGCCACTAGCTTCCACTTGCTCCAATCTAATTTTTAAGGTAGTATTTTCTTCAGTGGTCTTTTGGACCTCCTTTTCCATTTGGCTTATTCTGCCCTTCAAGGCATTCTTCTCCTCATTAGCTTTTTGGAGCTCTTTTGCCCATTTGAGTTAGTCTATTTTTTAAGGTGTTGTTTTCTCCTGTATTTTTTTGGATCTCCTTTAGCAAGTCATTGATTTGTTTTTCATGGTTTTCTCATATCATTCTCATTTCTCTTCCCAATTTTTCCTCTACTTCTCTAACTTGCTTTTCCAAATCCTTTTTGAGCTCTTTTGTGGCCTGAGACCAGTTCGTGTTTTTCTTGAAGGCTTTTGATGTAGGCTCTTTGACTTTGTTGACTTCTTCTGGCTATATGTTTTGGTCTTCTTTGTCACCAAAGAAAGATTCCAAAGTCTGAGACTGAATCTGAGTGTGTTTTCACTACCTGGCCATGTCCCCAGCCAACTTACTTGACCCTTGAGTTTTTCATCAGGGTATGACTGCTTGTAGAGTAAAGAGTACTTTATTCTAAAATTGAGTAGATGTGCCATTGATTTCAGAGCTATTTCTATACAGCCAGCTCTGCCACACCAGCACTCCTCCTTCCCCAAGAACCACCAACCTGGACCTGATGCAAATCTTAAGCAGGCTCTGCACTCCTGCTCTGATCTGCCACTTAATTCCTCCCACCATGTGGGCCTGGGGCCAGAAGCAACTGGAGCTGTAGTTCTGTAGCTGCAACACCCCCGCTTACCCGAGGGTAGTGGCCGAACTGAGAACTCTTTTCACTCTGTCCCCTACAGCTTTTCCCACTAACCTTTTCTGTTGTCTTTGGTGTTTGTGGGTTGAGAAGTCTGGTAACTGCCACAGCTCACTGATTCAGGGCGCTAGGGCCTGTTCCACCAGGCTCCTGGTCTGGTTGGTCCTGCTGCTGCCCACGCTGGGCTCTGCTCCCCTCGGTTCCATGTGTGATAGACCTCATCCAGCGACCATCCAGGCTGTCCTGGGCTGGATCCCTGCTTCCCTCTGCTATTTTGTGGGTTCTGCAGTTCTAGAAGTTGTTCAGAGCCATTTTTTATAGGTTTTGGAGGGACCTGGTAGGGAGCTCACACAAGTCTCTGCTTTCCAGCCGCCATCTTGGCTCCACCCCCTTGTCTCAGAAGGAGTCTTAAGGTTAAAACCAAAAGTGAAGTGTCACAGTATAAATAACTATACAATTAGCAACTAATACTTGGTTTGGCATAACACTCCATTCACTCATTGATTCATCAATTCATTCAATAAGCTATCATTAAACTCCTGCTGTGCCAATAACACTATGATAGGCCCTGGGAATGATACAAAGTTTAAATAATGTAGGGTTCTTAGCCTTAGGCTAATAGGAGATTAAACCTCAAACCAATATAACTACAAAATATAATATTACCTAATAAGTACATCAGAGAGGTGCAAAATTAAGTATTATATGAGGTCCAAGGGGACAAGTCATCCCTAGGGGTGGGGAATGTGGGATTGTGAAAGGGTTCTTGGGGGAGGAGACATTTAAGTTGGGCTTTAAAGGATGGATGTAATTTATAGGAAGAGGGAGGACATGTATAGACTACTAGTAGTATTAAGTAGATTCAATTCAATAAATACTTATTTATTAGCTACCTACTTTTTGCCAGGCATTGCTCTAGTCTTTGGGGATACAATGACAAAAATGAAAACAGAAAACAGCCTCTGCCCTCCAGGAGCTTACATTCTACTGGAGAATCAGTAGGTGTAGATACTCTAGAAGAAGTATTGCTCTATTAGAAATTAATCAACCAGCAAGTATTTATTCAGCACCTACTATATGCCAGGCACACTGTGATAGGTGCTGGGCATGTAAAGATAAAAATGGAGCTTATATTGGGGAGATAACAGATTTTTCTAATATCCCTGACAAAAAGACATAATGCCTAAGAACAAAACTTCCTTACTATGAAGGCATGTCTCATAATTGTCCTAATCTGGATTAATCTAATTTTTTTTGTATTATTCCTCCAACTAGAATGTAATTCTATTACAAAAAGGACAGTTTTTTATTTTTCTTTCTGTCCCCAAGGCCTTACAAGGTAAAAGTTTGTTTGAATAAAGAGCGAAGGCTTTTTCCTCTTTGCCATTGGTCAGAGTGCAGCTAGGTATGTCTCTTTGTTGTAAGATCACCCTTGGTTTCCATAAAGGGTCACAGGATTTATAGTTGGCCAGGACTTCAGAAAACAGCTATTCCCACCGCTCATTTTACAGAAGAGGAACTGAAATCCCAGAGAAGTGAGATGACTTACCCAAGGTCATATGGGTGGCAGATTCAGTATTCAACACAAGTCCTCTGACTTCAAGTCCCCTTTCTTTCCACTGTGCCATGCTTCCTCTATATAACATTATATTTAGCTAGAGCATCATTATAATTCTTTTTTATTATAATTCTTAACAGTTATTTTTCCACATTTTAAAAAATATTTTGCTTTCCCCCAATTATATGTTAGAACAATTTTTTAAAAAAAGTTTTGAGTTTCAAATTCTATCCCTCCCTTGGACTATAAGGGGGCGGAGCCAAGATGGCGGCTGGAAAGCAGGGACCAGCTTGAGCTCCCTGCCGAGCCACTCCAAAAACCTGTAAAAAATGGCTCTGAACCAATTATAGAACGGCTGAACCCACAGAACAGCAGAGGGAAGCAGGGCTCCAGCCCAGGACAGCCTGGATGGTCTCTGGGTGAGGTCTATCCCACACGGAGCTCGGAGCTGGGAGCTGGGAGCTGGGAACGGAGTGGAGCAGAGCCCAGCCTGAGCGGCGTGGACCATCCAGACCAGAAGCCGGGAGGAGGGGGCCCTAGCGCCCTGATTCAGTGAGCTGCGGCAGTTACCAGACTCCTTAACCCACAAACACCAAAGACTGTGGAGAAGATTAGTGGGAAAAGGCTGCGGGAGTGGAGGGAGTTCCCCGTTTGGCTTCCAGCCCCGGGGGCAGCGGAGGTGGGGCAGCTACAGCTGTTGTTACTTCCGGCTCCAGGCCCACCTGGTGGGAGGAATTAAGTGGCGGATAAGAGCAGGGGTGCACAGCCTGCCGAAGATCTAAGCCCAGTTTGGGCTGGGGGTTCTTGGGGAAGGAGGAGTGCTGGGGTGACAGAGCTGGCACCTCCCCCCCAAACGTGGAACATAGAACTCGTTAGTCTACAAGCAGTCATACCCCACTGAAAAATTCAAGGGTCAAGTTAGTTGGTTGGGAATATGGCCAGGCAGCGAAAGCACACCCAGATTCAGTCTCAGACTTTGGATTCTTTCTTTGGTGACAAAGAAGACCAAAACATACAGCCTAAAGAAGACAACAAAGTCATAGAGCCTACACCAAAAGCCTCCAAGAAAAACATGAACTGGCCCCAGGCCATGGAAGACCTCAAAAAGGATTTGGAAAAGCAAGTTAGAGAAGTGGAGGAAAAATTGGGAAGAGAAATGAGAAGGATGCAAGAAAACCATGAAAAACAAGTCAATGACTTGCTAAAGGAGACTCAAAAAAATACTGAAAAATACAGTGAAGAAAACAACACCTTAAAAATAGATTAACTCAAATGGCAAAAGAGCTCCAAAAAGCCAATGAGGAGAAGAATGCCTTGAAAGGCAGAATTAGCCAAATGGAAAAGGAGGTCCAAAAGACCACTGAAGAAAATACTACTTTAAAAATTAGATTGGAGCAAGTGGAAGCTAGTGACTTTATGAGAAATCAGGATATTATAAAACAGAACCAAAGGAATGAAAAAATGGAAGACAATGTAAAATATCTCATTGGAAAAACCACTGACCTGGAAAATAGATCCAGGAGAGATAATTTAAAAATTATTGGACTACCTGAAAGCCATGACCAAAAAAAGAGCCTAGATATCATCTTTCAAGAAATTATCAAGGAGAACTGCCCTGATATTCTAGAGCCATGGGGCAAAATAGAAATTGAAAGAAATTCTATCCCTCCCTTACTCCTTTTCTCCCCTCTCCCCTTCCTGAGACAGTACAGTAAGCAGTCTGATATAGGTTATACATATGTTTTTCAACATTTTATTTAGAGACCACAGTGAAATTCTGAAGAACCACATGTAGCCCTAGGGCCACCAGTGGTGTCTCCTAACCTACATGGTTGAAGGAGTTGAGTAAGTGGATCCAATGGCTCCATATTGCATCTAGAATCAAGTAATACTCCTCTGTTAGGAACCTTTTGCAACCTGGCTCCAGCCTACCTTTCTAACATGATTCTATATTAGTCCCCTTCTCGTGGTCTAGTCAAACAGGCCTTGTGGCTGGTCCTCATACTTGATACTTATCTCCCATTACTCTATCTTTGTATTAGCTGGCTTTCATGCCTTGAACACACTCTGTTCTCACCACTGTCGCTTAGAATCTCTGGTTTCCTACAAAGTTGAGCTCAAGTGCTACTTTCTACATGTGGTTTTTCCTGATCCCTCCCAGCTGATCCCTCCTCTTCCAATTATCTTATGTTTCATTTATTTGTATTTTGTTTATACTTATATGTGTACATGTTACATCTCCCTGTAGAATGTCAGCTCTTTGAGGCAAGAGATTGTTTGTTTTCAGTGACAGGTGCCTTTCATATAATAATGGCTTATTAAATGGCTTATTGGTTGGCCGGTTGAGTAGGTGCTAAAAAAAGACAGTAACTTTATCAGAATGGTTGTGACCCATCATCTTCTTTCAATTTTAATCATTTATATTTTCAGTGAGGGATGTTCACTTTCACCATTGTCATCTGTTGATTGAAGGTCAGTAGATCTCAAACACAAGATGGCAAAGCCTTTGTCCAAAGGCCCAAGTTGCTCTCTCTCTCTTCTTGATATGTATTCCAAGAATTTTTTTTCCTACCTGCAAGTCATCATCTATTGCTCTCGATTTAAGCATAATCATAGGCACTGGCTACAGGAAAGGGAATTTGGCCACCTTCCATAGGAAAAGTCTTGACAATGATTGAAAGGAATACTCAAGTCTTGTTTTTTCTGCCTTATTCCCTGCCATCATTCAGAGAGACTTTACATCTTTATGTTGATGATGTCCTTGATAGCCTGATCACACAGTCCTTAGACCTTCTCAACTCTGATTTCTTCACTCTACTTCAGACACTTAGGATGGTCACATCTTAGACTTTACCATCTTTTGGAACTGTTAGGCAGTCAGTCAACTAACATTTAGTAAGCATTTACTATGTGCCAGTCCAATCATCCGATCCTATCACTGTTTATTAAGTACCTACTCATTATATGCCAGGCACTGTGCTAAGTGCTAGGAAGAAAAAAACAAGTAGTAAAAGACAATCTTTGTCCTCAAGGAGCTTTTGTTCTAATGGGAGATAATCCCAAAAAGGAAGGTAAAAGTGGGAGGTACCCACTGGGAGTTCAGATGGTAGAGGAAGTCCAAAGTGCAGCCTGAAGAGGAATGAGATGAAGATTGTGCCACCTTTCAGATTAAGAATTTTGAATGGATACTTTCTAACTCCAAACTCCAATCTTTCCTCTTTCCCTCTCCCAGTAACCTTATTCTTTGTCCTTGCTGTGACCTCCAGTTCTGCTTTCCCTGGCATCTTACCCAGTCTGAGCTTGCTTGCCTCTGTACTCCACTGCAACACTTGATCTGCTACCTCAATACTTTACTATGTACTACCCTAGAATACCTTGTCTCCTTGACCAGTCAACAAGCATTTATAAAGTGCCCGTTAATGTGCCAAGCACTGTTCTAAGCAATGGGAACACAAAGAAAGGCAAATCACCCCTCTTCCTGGGAGCTCACATTCTAACAGAGGAAGCAATATGGAAATAACTTGGTACATACAAGACATATAATCAAGTTAAGTCTATCAGCATTTATTATATGCCTATTATGTGCTAAGCTCTGGATGTACAAGGAAAGGCAAAAAAGGTCAAGGAACTCAAATTCTGATGAGGAGACATTAAATATTTAAATAGTTAGGTACATCAAACATAGATTAAATGGAAGTTCATCTCGGGGGAGAAGGAGCTAGCATTTGTGGGGATGGGGAAAAGCCTTCTGAAGAAGGTAGGGGCAGAGTTTTGGAAGAGACTAATGAATCTACAAGTTGGAGGTGAGGAGAGAGAGCATTTCAGGGACAGGAGATAGCCAGTGCAAAGGGAGAGACAGGAGATGGAGTGTGAATTTTCATCTCTAAGAACAACTCACTCTCTGATTTCTCTCAGATCATGGATTGCTGGTTCTTTCTCTTCCCTTTTACCGCTAAACTCATCAAAAAAAGTTGTCTTTTCATGATGCCTCCAATTCTTTCCTGCACGCAATCTTTCCTTAGTTCCTTGATCTCTGACTTCTAGCTCCACTGCTCTAGTGAAAATGCTGGGGCAGAGATCACCATTAATGTCCTAATCACCAAAATCCAATGATTCCCTGTCCCCCTTTATTGTCAATTCTCACCTCCCTTGATCTTATTCTTTCTGAAGCTCTTGAGAATGTTACTCCCTTCTTTGCTTCGGAGATACTATATTCTCTTAGTTCTTCTATCAACCTCCTCCTCGATCTATTTTATTTGCTCTTTGTCTTTTTTTTTTAACCCTTTTATGATGGTGGTGGTGGTGGTGATGCAATGCTTTCTAGGGTCTGTCCTTGCCTTCTCTCTCTCCCCTTTTCCTTAACAAGCTTATTTACTCCCTCAGCTTCAATTCTGTGCAGATAACTCTGAAATCATTGCTTCTAGCTGTGATCTCTCATCTTTGTTTCAAGCTTTCATGTTCAGCTCCCTGCAGGATCTGGAAGTCCCGCTGGCACCTCAAATTACACATACTTTAAAATCAAGCCAGTATGATTTCCTCCAAACCTGCTCCTACTTTTGACTTCACTATTACAGCTTAGACTGTGAAATTGTCTCTTATCTGGAACCTCTGCCTCAATTTTCTCCCAGACTACAATCCATTCTCCCCATAGCTGCTAAATCTCCCATCTTCATGCCTTGTGCTGGCGTTCCCCTTTTTCTCTCTCTTTGTACCTCTAATTCTTGGAATCCTTAATTTTCTTTAAGAATCAGCTCAAGAAGCCTTTCCTGGTCCTTCTCCTCCCCCTTCCCTCCCATGCTCCTCAGCTCCTAGTGTCTTCCTATCCAAGGTTACTTTGTATCTACTTTGTATCTTTGACCTACTTAAATGTACATATTACCTCTTGTTAGAATGTAAGCTTCTAGAGGGCAGAAACTGTTTTTACTTTTATCTTTGTGTTCCCAGTACCTTGCTGCTTATTGTTTTGTTGATTTCATTATTTCTATCTGTAGCACCATCATATATATGCATACAGGCATATACATACATACCTACATATGCTATTTTTTAGTCTGTTCCAGTTGTGTCCAACTCTTTGTGACCCCCTTTGGGGTTTTCTTGGCAAGGACATTGGAGTGGTTTGCATTTCTTTCTCCACCTCATTTTATAGATGAAAAAACTGAGGCAAATCGGGTAAAGGACTTGCCTGGAGTCACACAGCTAGTAAGTGTCTGAGGCCAGATCTGAACTCAGGAAGAGTTCCTGTCTCTAGGCCTGGTGCTCTATCCACATCACCACCTATACTTAAAACTTTGGATCTCAATTCTTTCTCCCTCACCTTTCATATCTAATCAATTACACAGTTTGGTTGCATCTACTTGTGGAATATCTCTTACCTATAGCATTAGCGCTTTCCCATCATAGTTCTTATAGTTCCCTTCATAGCACTTTCATATAGACCCTCATTATCACCCACCTGGACTACTGCTGTTCCGGATCCTTCCATCACCACTCTTTCTCACCTCAAAATCATCCTTCACACCACTGTCAGACTTATCTTTCTGATGCATAGATCTCATCACGTTTTCCAAAGCTCAAAGATGTTCCGCGGTGCTGATTGCCTTATAAGAGAAAATACAAATTCCTTTGCCTTATATCCAAGGCTTTCCACTACTTGGCCTTACCCTACATTTCCAGCCTTATTTATCTCATATTGCTGCCCTTCATACATTCTATGTTCTAGGCAGACTGAATTTCTTTCTTTTCCCAAACATGTCCTGAGCTTCACCACCCCTGAGTCTTTACTCGTATTGTTCACTGTGCCCTTCCCCTCATCACAACTTGAATTCCTGCCTATCTTTGAAAAACCCAACTCAAATATCACCTCTTCCATAAAGGAAAGGGGAAGGGAATAAGCATCTATATAGTGCCTACTATGTGCCAGGCACACTATGATGAACACTTTACAAATATGATCTCATTTGATCTCCACAAAACTTTCCCTGATCCCTCCCTTCTTTATCCTTATGCCCTACATGGAAATTTGCTTTATACCTCTTTAATAGCCAATCAATCAATCGAGTATTTATTAAATGCTTATGATGTGCTAAATGCTATGCTAAGTGCAGGATATACAAAGAAAGGCAAAAAACATGGTCCCTGCCCTCAAGGAGTTCCCAGTCTAATTGGGGAGACAACATGCAAATATTTTTATGTTTAGAAGATACAGTGTTTGAGGAAGAATGAGAACGCTAGTGTTGCTGAATTGTAGAAGGGAGTGTGAAGAAGAATCAAAAAGGGAGGTAAGGGCCAGGTTGTGAACGACTTTAAAAGTCAACCATGAGGTTAATTGAGTAGGATCATATTTGGCCTTTAGGAAGATCACTTTAGCAGAGGAATGGAGAATGGACTGGAGTGGAGAGAGATGAGGCAGGGAGACCAACCAGCAGGTTATTATAGTAGTCCAACAGTGAGGTAAAGAAGGCCTTCACTAGAGTATATGTGAAGAGAACATACATACACACACACACACACACACACACACAGACACACATGCTAATATTAAGATAGAAATGACAATACTTGGAAATGGATGGGATGTGTGGGGTGAATGCAAGTGAGGAATTGAAGATGGTGTGACTGAGAGGATTGTAGTGTTTTCTATAGTAACAGGAAAGCTTAGAAGAAGGGATGATTTGGGAGGGGGGGTAGAGATAATGAATTCTGTTTCAGACCCGTTAAGTTTAAGATGTCTATAGTATATTCAGTTTTTGCCCATTTAGCAGTTGGTAATGCCAGGGGAAGTTAGGGAAAAATGTTAGGGCTGGGTAAATAGATCTGAGAATTATCTGTACAGAGATCATAATTGAAACCAAGGGTATTTATTGATAAGACAACCAAATGAGACAGCTGGGATTCTTAGCTTGGGTTCTGTAGATCTGTGAAGAGCTCATAAACTTGTTTAAAAATATTTTTAATAAAATTTTTATAACTACATTTTAATATAATTGGTTTCCTTTGTAATCCTATGTATTTTATTTTATGTATTTAAAAGTGTTTACTCTGAGAAGGGGCTCATAGGTTCCACTAGACTGCCAAATGGTTTCACAACACAAAAAAGTTAAGGAGAGAGAGGGAAAGAGGGCCCAGGACAGACTATTGGTTAGCAATACCCACAATTAGTGAATTTAACCTGGAGGAAGAAGCAGCAAAGGAGGCAGGGAAGGAGTGGTCAGACAAGTAGGAGGAGAACCAGGAGAAAGCAATGTTGCCTAGAGAGGAGAAAGTATCAAGGAGAAGAGGGTGATCGACAGTATCAGAGACTTTACATGGGCCAAGAAGGATGAGGATCAAGAAGAGGATATTAGATTTGGCAGTAAGGAATCACTGGTAATTTTTCGGGAGAGCAGTTTCAAATAAATTAAATCAGAAGCTGGTATATTATTTTGTTATTGTTTTTTTAATCCCTCTTTTATACTGTATGCTTCAAGACAGCAAAGGAGTGAGTGCCTCTTGTCTAAAAATTATCTCCCCTAGTGCTTAACATAGTATTTCTAACATAGTAGATGTGTGATAAATATTGTAGCCTTTCACTGATAAATTTAGAGAAAGAGTAATCTATACTTGCTGCTCCTCACCCATCTCCTCACCCATCTCCTCACTCAAGGAGAAGTCCTTGCAGTCCAGCTTTCCTGTCCTCAATGACCTCTTAACTGTTGAATCCAATGGCTTGTTCTGAGTCTTTGACTTCCTTGACCTTTCAGCAGTATTTCACACTGTTGATCTCTCCCTTCATTCTGGCTATTCTGGTTTACCTTGGTTTCCATGGCATTGCTTTCTCCTGGTTCTCCTCCCATCTGTTGGAATGCTTCTTCTCAGTCTCTCTCAATGGTTCATTATCCTCCCTCTGTCTCTGATCCAGTCTGATGCAGCTGTTATTAAGGGACTTAGAAATTTCCGCAGCTGGCACAAACAAGCCAATAATGCAAAAAGTGATGGGCCTTTTATGAGTACATTACCTCAAACAAGGGAAGGAACGTAACTTGAAACATCAGAGTGAGGTGGGGTGGGGCGAGAGGAAGAAGAGACAAGGATCCATTGGGATCAGTGCTCTCCCTTGAGATTACCCTTCATTTATCATATATAGATCCTGTTTGAAAACGGTTCTTTGTATGTTGTCTTCTCTATTAGACAACCCGAGAGCAGTTACCACTTTTTAAATTTTGTTTTACATTGCATCTCCAGCACTTAGCAAAGTGCCTGGCACGTTGAATGTCACTTGAAAATTAAAGAACCAGAAGAGTATAAGTTCCTTGAGGACAGGTATTGTTTCCTTTTCCTCTTGTGTCTAAGATAGAACCAGAGCCAGAGCTGGCCAGAGCCCAGCACTGGCAGTAGTAGGCATATAATAAATGGGTGTTGAATTGAATTGGGTTGGATTGACAAGATAAATTGGATCCTGGCCTGTGGTACCACCATACACTCTGTCTCCAGGGTGCAATGTTGTCTAAAAAATTATATTTTATTTTCCCCCCAATTACATGTAAAACAATTTTTAACATTTGCTTTTAAAATTTTTTTAGTTCTAAACTTTCTCCCCTCCCCTCCCCCCAAGCAATTTGATATAGGTTATACACATGCAGCAATGCAAAACAAATTTCCACATTAGTCATGTTGTAAAAGAAAATACACAAAAAACCCCAAGAAAAAAATAAAGTAAAGAAAAAATATGTTTCAATCTACATTCAGACTCCATTAGTTCTTTCTCCAGGGATGGATAGCATTTTTCATCTTAAGTCCTTCAGAACTGTCTTGGATCATTGCGTTGCTGAGAATGGCTAAGTTGTTCACAGCTGATCATCATGCAATATTGCTGTTACTGTATATGATATTCTCCTGGTTCTTCTCATTTCACCTTGCATCAATTCATGCAAGTCTTTCCAGGTTTTTCTAAGAATGTTCTACTCATCATTTCTTATAGCACAATATTATTCCATCACAATCTCATACAACTTTTTCAGCCATTCCCCAATTGATAGACATCCCCTCAATTTCTGATTCTTTGCCACCACTACAAGAACTTCTACAAATATTTTTGTTCATATAAGCCTTTTTCCTTTTTGTTTTTATCGCTTTGGAATATAGATTTATTAGTGGTATTGCTTGGCCAAAGGGTTTTGGTTTTATAGCCCTGTGGGCATGGTTCCAAATTGCTCTGCATGATGGTTGAATCAGCATACTACTTCACCAACAGTGCATTAGTGTCTCAATTTTCCCATATTTCCTCTGACATTTATTATTTTCCTTTTCTGTCACATTAGCCAATCTGACAAGTGTGGGGGGCAGCTCAGAGTTATTTTAACTTGCTTTCCTCTAATCAATAGTGATCTAGAGCATTTTTATATGACTATAGATATTAGCTTTGATTACTTCATCTGAAAAATGCCTATTCATATCCTTTGATCATTTATCAATTGAAGAATGGCTCTTATTTTTATAATTTTGACTTAGTTCTCTATATATTTGAGAAATTAGGTCTTTATCAGAGAAACTTACTTTAAATTGTTTTTGCAGTTATGGTGACTATGTATTTCCCTTCATCCTATTTTCCCTGTTTATTCTACTCTTTCTCCTTCATCCTGTCCATTCTCAAAAATGTTTTGCTTCTGACTTTTACCTCCCCCAATGCAACCTTCCTTCTATAACCCATCTCTCTCATCCTTTTCCCCTTCTGCTTTCCTGTATGGCAAGATAGATTTCTATACCCAACTTTTTCTTTACTTTCTTTATGGCTATAGAGTATATACGAGTAAGTATGTTATTCCCTCTTTGAGTCAATTCTTACGAGAGTAAGATTCATGTGCTTCCCCCCTCCCCCATCTTCCCATACACTGTAAAAGCTCTTTTGTGTCTCTTTATGTCAGATAATTTACTTCTCTCATTCCCTTTCTCCCAGTGCATTCCTCTTTCTCACCCCATAATTTTATTTTTTTTAGATAATTATTCTGTCATATTTAACTGACACCCATGCCCTCTGTCTATGTATACTCTTGCCCTAATAATGAGGAAGGTTTTAGGACTTATACGCATCGTTCTCCCATGTAGAAATAGAAACAGTTTAATTTTATTGAATCCCTTATAGAGTCTTATATTTGAAAGTCAAATTTTCTATTTTTTTTCTCTCTGAAGGCTTATACGCAGTTTTACTGGGTAGGTGATTCTTGGTTGCAGTCCTAGCTCTTTTGCCTTCCGGAATATCATATTCTAAGCCCTCTGATCCTTTAATGTAGAAACTACTAAATCTTGTGTTATCTTGACTGTAGCTCAATGATATTTGAATTATTTCTTTTTAGCTGCTTACAATATTTTCTCCTTGACTTGGGAGCTCTGGAATTTCGCTATAATATTCTTGAGAATTTTCATTTTGAAATCTCTTTCAGATAGATTCTTTCTATTTCTATTTTACCTTCTAGTTGTAGGACATCAGAGCACTTTTCCTTGATAATTTCTTGAAATATGATGTCTAGGCTCTTTCTTCAGTCATGACTGTCAGTTGGTCCAATAATTCTTAAATTATTTTTCCTCAATCTATTTTCCAAGTCATTTGTTTTTCTGATGAGCTATTTCACATTTTCTTCTTTTTTTCTTCTTTTGATTTTGTTTTATTGTTTCTTGATGTCTCATTGAGTCTTTAACTTTTAAATGCCCAATTCTAATTGTTAAGGAATTATTTTCTTCACTGAATTTTTGTACTCCCCTTTTCCATTTGGCCAATTCATTTTTTAATGAGCTCTTTTCTTTGATGAATTTTTGTACCTCTTTTCCCATATGGCCAATTCTACTTTTTAAGGAGTTCTTCTCTTCAGTGAATTTTTGTATATCTTTTTCCATTTGGCCAAATCTGCTTTTCAAGGCATCCTTCTCTTCATTGATCTTTTGTGCCTGCTCTGCTTTTCAAAGTGTTATTTTGTTCAGATTTTTTTGTGCCTCCTTTACCAAGCTGTTGACTCTTTTTTTGTGATTTTCTTGCATCATTATCATTTTTCTTCCCAATTTTTCCTCTACCTCTCTTACTTGGTTTTTAAAATTTTTTAAATTCTTTTTTGAGCTCTTCCATAGTCTGAGACCAATTCCTTTTCCTTTGAGGTTTTGGATATAGGAGTTTTGAGTTTATTTTTTTCTTCTGAGTTTGTGTTTTGATCTTCCCTGCCACCAGAGTAACTTTCTGTAGTCAGGATCTTTTTCTGCTGTTTGCTCAGTTTTCTAGCCTATTTTTTGACTGTGCTAAAGGGGGTTCTGCTTGTGGAATGGAAGAGGCACTGTCCCAAGTTTCAGGGTTTTTTCTGCAACTGTTTTCGGAGATAATTCTGGGGACCTGTAATTTTCAAATCTTCCAAGGTCGTGTGAGCTAAGGAGAGGTATATCTACTATTCTCCTGGCCTGTACTCTGGTCTATGAGTGACCACAAGCACTGTTTTCTGCCCAGCTCCCCTGTAGCCACAAGCTGTGCTGTGCTAGTGCTCTTCCTCACCCTGGGACCCAGGACTAAGACCCAGATCCAAATATTGGCAATGCAACAGAGTTCTGCCCCTGGTGCCAACAAAGGGACCCTTGTGATTTCATTCTGACTAGTTGTCGGCGCCCTTACAGTCCATGTGCTGAGAGGTCTAGAAACTGTCACTGCTGCCACTGACTCAATTGCCCCCAGGGCCTGCTGCTGCTTTGCTGGGGCAGGCCTGTGCTAGACTGGCCTCCACTCTCACCTCAATGCAACAGACCTTTCTTGGAGAACTTATAAGTTGTCTAGGGCTGGAAAATTGTTTCACTCCAACCTTTTGTGGGTTCTGCTACTCCAGAATTTGTTTGAAGGCATTATTTAAAGTTGCTCAGAGGGGTTTGGGGAAGAGCTCATGTGAGTCCCTGCCTTTTCTCTTCCATCTTGGCTCTGCCCTAGTACAATGCTCTTCGTAGGAATCTTCAGGGATACCAGGGAAGAGGGGACTTCTCTAGATAAAAGGCAGCCTGCCAGAAAACCAGAGGTTTTTCTAGGCTGCCACAGTGCCCCCAATGTAACTGTCCCCCTAGACATCATTCCTTTACCTCTTTCCTTCTTTCTGTATGCTCTCTCCTTTGTGTATATCAGTCCCTCCTTATATAGCTTCAATGAACTCTTCCACATACCTGATTCCCTGATCTATATCATTATCTCTAATCTCTCCCCAGAGCTCTAGATGGGACTTCCAGCTGCTGGATAATTAGAGAGACTTGTCTTGGAAAGTCTACAGCTTCAGTTTTATGACATTGGGATATAAGGCTGGAAGGATAGTTAAAGTTCATTCAACATAACTCCTTCATTTTACAGATGAGGAAACTGAGGCCCAGAGAAATGAAGAGACTTGCCCAACGTCACCTAATTGGTTAAGTAGGTGAGAAGGGATTTGAACCTCAATATTCTGGTTCTAAAGCCATCACTTTTTCTGCAATATCATGCTGACTCCTCTTTCTTCTACCCTTTTTATTACTTTGTGGTACTTATCCCAATACCTTTCAGTACCTATTTACTTCAAGCTCTCTAGCTGCCCCCCGCCTTTACCCCACTCTCTAGCCAAGCTTCCTCCTCTCTGCTATGAATGTGGTAAGCCTTGTCCTTTCTCGTCTGGGACTGATTGGCATTCTAAGCATCCTCTTCATTTGTGTACTGAAAAGCTCTGCCTCCATGGAAGGAATTGAGGTCAGGGTAATTATATTAAAGGGGAGTTTCCAGCAACCTTGCTAAATCACAGCCTCCAAGTAAACCCTAGACTACCTTTGCCAAGCATGAGAAAGATTTAGAGCCACCCTCTCTGCTTAAGAGACATAATAGGAAAATTAATTCTGATGTAACAGATGGGAATCTGGTTTTAATAAGCAAAGCCAAATATGGCCCTGGAGAACATGGTTAACCAGTTGATTGGCATCTGGAGTATTTTCCAATTTTGGAGTCTGGAGGATGGATGTACTGGTACAAACATGCTTCTGGGAGCAATGTCACGGGGGCCTGATGTGAGAATTTTTTATTGAAAAAATGCAGTTGAGAGTCACAGTCCTAATATTTCAGAGCTAGAAGGGACTTTGGATAAGTTATTCTCCTTCTCTGAAACTGAGTTTCCTCATCTGTAAAACTGGGGGAGGGTGGGAGGGAAGAGATTCAAATACAAAGAATAAAACAGTTCTTGATTCAAGGAGTTTACATTTTAATAAGGGAGATAACAAGAACATGTATAAGCATATAAAGGACAAACACAAAAAGAATAAATACAAATAAATGAAAGTAGTTAAATAAAATTTATTAGAATTGTAATCAATAAGGGAAAAAAACCCGATGGAGGTAGATTTAGGTTTGATATAGGGAAAAACTTCCAAACAATGGAAATTTACTCTCTCAAAGTAGAGCGGGCTATCTTGGGAGGTGTGTGTGCATGTGTGTGTGTGTATGTGTGTGTGTGTGTTTGTCTCAAGTAAGCTCATTTTTATTTCAGAAGTTTGCTTCACTGATCTGGACCTCCCATCTCATTCTGTGTTCATCTTTTATCTTTCATCCTTGTCCAACTTTTGAAATATGTTAGGGATTTTTTCTTGATAAAGAGGCCCTCACTCTAATCCAGAGTAGCTAACACTTTTGGATTATACTTCATTCTGAATTCACAATTCACAAAGAGATTGAGTGGGTTAGTATCAGGGACTGGCAGTCTTATGGGACATAAATCCTCATTCCTCAAGTCCCATAAATCACCCCACCACGGTATGATAGATCTCAAAATAAGCCTTGCCCCAGAACTTCACTTCTGTCAATATATTTTTACAATGGTTTTAAAACAGGGCTCTGCAGAGAAATGCCTTTTAACATATTGGATGATCTTGAGAAGACTCCCTCATTTTCTTTTGCTGAGCCTTTTGACAAGAGATTTGCATCTCAGATGAATAAAGAGCTCTGTGAAGCTGCTTTTGAGATAAACATAATAACGACGAATTGCCCTCAGAGCCCAGATCTCAGAAGTTTTTCTGGTTTCCATTGTGCTTGAAAGGGCTCCCGAATGGGTCTGATTGGAGTGGGCCTTAAGAAAGTATCTCGTCTACTCTCAAACTAGGCCCACATCTGAGCCATTCGAATGATTGAATGTCTATCCTGTCCTTCAAGGATCCCAGAGGGATTCTCTAAACTTTATCACCTATTCTGGCGCTAAAGGAGTTTAAATATTAGGAAATTCTACCTATCTGAGATGGATCTTTCCTTCTCTCTGGTAAGGCCCATTGGAAGATAAAGGGGTGGGAGTGGGAAAAGCTAGGGGAAAAATGTTGACAAGGGTCCTGGGGGATAGGAAAGTTGGTGAAAGATTGAGGAAAACTATGGTTGCAGAGTTCCAAGAACCTGTTTAGTGATACTAGCAGTATCAGTCACATACCATAGGTTCTATGAACAGTCTGCCTCATTCCTTTGCACTTCCATCTCCTAGGTTTTGTCCATGACAGATCTCTCTGTCTCTTGTCTCTTTATGTCTTTCTTTTCCTTTCTCTTTTGGTGGGTCGGGGCTAGAGTGCATTTTGTGGCAGGTGGGACATAGTGTTGTGGAAGGGCATGATGTGTGGGTTATGGAGTAAAGTCAATAAGCATTTAAGCATCTATTAGATGCTAGGCACTATGCTAGGTACTGGGATACATAGAGGGAATTTCAGGATGCAACATTTTCGAATATCATAGTGAGGGTATTTCTACTAAATTTTGAATGGGGAAATGTGGTTAGGCAGTTCTAACTTCTATCCCTAAGGAATATTTCCTGAATAAGTCTCTGACAGTTAACCATTCTTTGTGCTAGCATTCTCTTTGGTGGCCCAGAGAATGGAATTTTGTTATATGATTGTTATGTACATTTGAAAGGGGGAATAATAACTCTTTTAACCATCTCACCCAAGAGATGACTAAAGCGATAGGAAATTGATTCAAGGAGGAAAGACTCAAAGAGTTGAGGCTATGGCAGTCTCCATTCCTGGAACTCTCAGAAACGAATGATAACACCAGTGCTGTACAGTTTACAGAGTACTTTCCTCATAATGAATCTATGAGGGAGGTAGTCCAAGCTTGTTGCTCAACTTTGCATTTTTTAACCACCTACTAAATGTCAGGCATTGTCCTATATTCTGGAGATAAAAAGACAAAAAAAAATCCTCCAAAATAAAAAAAACCCCAAAACACCACAAAACCCCAAACCCAAAACAACTCAATCTCTGCCTTCCAGGACTTTATATTCTACTTGGGGGTACAATATGTACACAGATAGATAATTACCATTGTCACGAAAGTCAATGTGAACTAATTTCTGGGATGTGTGTGGGAGACTAACAGCCAGGAGTATCAGGAGGTGGCACCTGAGAAGGGCCTGGTATGGAGGCTGAGGCAAATAGGATGCCAGCCTGGGCAAAGGTGTGGAAGTGGGAGATGGAATAACATTTACCAAGAACAGGGTTTAAACATGTTTGGCTACAATGTACAGCAATGTTTAGTGTGAAAGGAAATAACATGAAATTGATCTGGTGAGGTAAGCTGGAAAGTTCAGTTTTAGATGCCAAAAAGAGAAGTGTATATTTCATTTTAGAGACATGAGGCAGCCACTGGAGTTTCCCGAATAGGTGAGTGATGTGGTCAGACCAGTGCTTTTGGAGGAATACTTAAGGATGGGCACTAGACTTGCAGTCTCTTTGGTTTAGGGAACTTCCAAAGAAACTTGCTCTTCCTCCCTCCCTCTCTCCTTCCTTCCCTTCCTCCTTCCTTCCCTTTTAAACTCTTTCCTTCCTTCCTTCCTTCCTTCCTTCCTTCCTTCCTTCCTTCCTTCCTTCCTTCCTTCCTTCCTTCCTTCCTTCCTTCCTTCCTTCCTCCATCCCTCCCTCCCTTCCTTTCTTCCTTCCTCCCTTTCTTCCTCTCTCCCTTTCCCTTCATTTCCTCTTCTTTACCGCACCCCCCCCCCCCTCCCCTTCCCTGGCCATTCAAACAGAACCGGGGCCAAGCCAAATTGCACACTGCTTTTGCACTTGACAATTGCCCAGCCACTTTTCTTGAGCAGTCATCAGTATGTTCGGGATACCTGCAGGGCCAGAAATCCGACATGCACAGAAAACAAGGCCCGGGGAGGGCGCCTGAATTGCTCAAAACCCCGGTGCATGAGTAAGTTGCCAGTCATTTCAGGACTCTCACAACTAATAAGGCGCTTTACATGTGGGGAGTCTGAAGGTCACGGGGCCCTGGCAGTGCTGGGAAGCGGCCTGTGGCGGCGGCGGCCCGCGTTGCACCCTGCCGCTCCCCTCTGCTAAGGGCCAAAGCGGCCTCAGTGGGGGCCGTTTCCCCGCTCTGGGCCGGCCTCATTAATCGCTGCCGTCAGTGCCTACCCGGCGTGCCGCCCAGGCAGCCCTCTCGCTGGGAAGGCGGGCTGCGGGAGCTGGTCGCCTGCTGCTCCTTCTAGAGGGGAAGAAAGGAGGGGCGGGGGGGGGAGAGGGGAGGCGGCGATTTTTCAGGTTCATTGCCTCCGCTTTACGGGGCGCTCCCTAAAAGCTCATATGGCTTTGCTACCTTTGAGGCGAATTTGGCACAGGAAACACTGTGGCAGTAGAAACAGCTCAGAGCTCCTAGGGAACAGTGCCTGACATCATCAAAGCACTTTCCAAACCTAATTAATCTCCAACCGGCTGAGTGAGGTGGGAGGATATTAGTCATCACCAGCATGAAGCTGTGGTATTTTTGTTTTGCTGCAGAATAACCTGCCCCACGCCCCTCCCCTCCCCGGGAAAGCAAGAGAGGCCCAGGGGTGGTGTACCTGAGGTCATGGGGGCAGTGAGGATGCGGCAGAAAGAATTGTAAGGGTAACCCTGTGTGGTACCTACTCTAAGCCCACCTTCTAAGTCTGGTATTCAAGGCTTGCTCCGATCTAACCCCAACCTACCTTTTCAGCCTTGGGTGAGGCATGTCAGATCTGTTTCTTTGTCTTTGCCCGGCCACTGACAAGCCATGTGACCTTGGGAAAATAATTTCCCTTCTCTGGACCTTTGCTTATTTATCAGTAAAATAAGGGGGCTAGAAAGGTCTCCTCTAGCAGTAGCTTTCTGTGCTCTATGAGGGACTTAGGTGGCACAGCACCAGGCCTGGAGTCAGGAAGACTCCAGCGTCAGATATTTACTAGCTTATGCTGTGTGACCCTGGGCAAGACATTTAACCTCAGCTTGCCTCAGTTTCCCCAACTGTAAAATGGGGAGAATAAAAGCACCAATCTCCCAGGGTTGTTGTGAGACTCAAATGAGATAATATTTATAAGGCACTTAGGACAATGCCCGTCATGTCGTATCATAAATGCTTATTCCCTTCCTGCTGTCCCCCTTCCCCTTTGCTTATGCTGTCTTCATGCTCAGCTACTTCCAGTCCCTGAAATGTGCCTCATGCTTTTTGTCTTTATCTGTATAATTCTCTTTTTCTCCTTGGCTTGGTATTCCCTCACCTCCAGTCCCTCTACCCCATCCACTCATAGTAGCTCAATCCTCACCATCCCTCTGGGACCAGCTCAAGCCCTTCTCTTTCTGTGAAACCTCTGCTGACCTATTCAGACCAAAATGATCTCAACAATAAAATGGGGTCTCTCTTCTCAGAAAACTTGTGGTTAAAATGGAAGGGGTGGGGGGAGAGAGAAGAGATAAAATACATGGTGTTCTCTAAGTTCCAAATGAATGATAGAGTCAGGACAGTCACTGTTCCCAGAGGTTGCAAGGAAGGGAAGATCTGTGTGGGCTGGGAGTGATCAGTGAAGATCTTCGAAGAGGAGAGGGTGTTTAAGCTACACTTTGAAGGTTGCCCACTTCTCAGACCTTACATTTACTAGCTGTGTGACCCTGGGAAAGTCATGTAACCTTTTCAGAGATTTTGTTTCCTTATTTGAAAACTGAGGATGGTAATACTTGCATTATGCATTGGGCCCATAGAATCATAAATTTAGAGCTGAGAGGGACCTTAGGAAGACATCTAATCTAACCTCCTCATTTTAGTGATGAGAAAACTGAGGCCAATAGTGAGGCTAAAAACTGAGGTCATAGCCAAAGTTTATTACTCAGGTAGTGAATATCAGAGGTGGGATTTGAACTCAGGCCCTCTTCATGAGTATTTGTGATCTTTCTACTGAAATATAGTAAATTCAGTAAATATAGTAGTTCAGTGAAATATAGTAGAACTATATTGCCTTGTTGGGTTGGTATGTAGAAAAGTGTTTCTCTTTAGCCCTTTCCTATTCCCCTTTACACTCTCTCCCTGTCTGTGTTCTACCGTCTCTCTATACCTCCTTTTTTTCTTCTTCTCCCTCTACTGTCTTATAGAATGTATGCATCTTAAGAGTAAAAATTGGACATTTTCTTTTTTTCTTTTTTTGGTATCCCTAGTATCCTGGTGGGTGGCAGTGGATAGAGTAGGGTACTCCAGGTAGAGTACTCCAGGCCTGGAGTAAGGAGGACCTGAGTTCAAATATGACCCTAGAACTTATTAGTTGTGTGACCCTGGGCAAGTCACATAAACCCTATTTGCCTTAGTTTCCTCATCTATAAAATGAGCTGGAGAAAGAAATGGCAAACCACTGCAGTATCTGTGCCAAGAAAACCCCAAATGGGGTCATGGAGAGTGGGATATAACTGAAACTACTCAACAGCAACAACAACAAAAAGTATCCTGGCACATAATGGGTTCTGCTGAATAAATCTCTTGTTTCTGTCTCTTTCTTTCTCTCTCTGTCTCTGTCTTTCTCTGTGTCTCTCATTTTTCTGTGTCTCTCCTGTTTCTGTTTGTTTTTCCTCACCTCTTCTCTCCTCTCCCCTCTTGTTCCCTCCCCTCCCCTCCTCTCCCATCTGTGTCTCCCTCTCCCTCTGTCTCTGTCTCTGTCTGTCTGTCTGTCTCTCTCATCCCAATTCACTACTTCATAGGATCATAGAATTTAAAGCCAGGACAGACCTTAGATATTATCCAATCCTATCCACTTACATTTTTCATGAGCAAAGGCCCAGGGAGGAAAAGTAAAGCCAAGTAGCAGAGTTAGGCTTTCACCCCAGTTTCTTTGGCACCAAATCTAGTCCTTTTCCCAACACTTGACAATGGCAACCCTCCCAACACTTGACAATGGCAACCCACCCATTTCCTTTTTTTTTTTGATACGGTCTGCTTGACTTTGGTGTTTGCTCTGTTACTCTTTCAGTTTGAACTCAGATAGGGTTGGTTATTTTTTTTCCTGGACTACAGGCAACTTTTGAAGAAGAACAGCTCTGCCTTCATTTGCCACTTTGCTCACTGTGAACAGGGCCTGCAGGTGCCAGTAAGCTAAGCTCACTGCCAGGAGGCAGCCCTGAGAATTCACTGGCCTCTGCTTGCCAGATGGCTAAGGCAGAAGTTGGCTTACAGACTCAGGCCTGGGCTTCCTCTCTTCTCATTTGGGTATGACGGTGAAGACCCAAAGGAGGCAAAATCAGCTCAGCTCCTTTGACTTCAAATCCAATGTTCTTTTTATTATGCCATGTCTATAATGATCTTGCATTCATAGGATCATAGAATTTAGAGATGCAAGTGACCTTATAAATTTTCTAGACTGCCCCACTCCCATTATACAAATAAGGAAGCAGAAGCCCAAAGAGGGAAAATTAGTTGCCCAATGCTGGGATTGATAAGGCACTGCGGGATGCCCTTGTCAATGTGGTTAATATGAACATCTAATATGATACAGAAAATAATTAGACAGATATTTGCTATGTGCCCTGCTTTCTGCCCAGTACTTTAGTCAATGCCAGGGATATTATAAGGCAATTTAACATTTATCCTTACCCTCAAGAAACTTATCATTTACCTGGGTAATTGATAATCAGAAGACAAGTTAAGTAGCTGTGAGAGTTAAATAGCAAAGTAAGACAATAAGAGTACAAGAGCTGCCATAAGACAGTATATGCTGAGGGTTAAATATAGGGTATAGCTTTAGAACTGGAAGAGGTCTTGCAATTCATCGAGTCTCCCCCTTTTTACATCATAGAAAAGGAAATGGACTTGACTTGCTCACGGACAAGAGTGAGTTGTGTGATCTGGGATGAGGCCCGGGGCTCCAGCTCACTATGGTTTAGGTTCGTTGAGAAGGCCTTTATGACAGAGGAAGCCCTTGGAGGATAGGAATGATGTGGAAGGAGGGGGGCAAAAGCATGCCAGTAAGGAGAAAAGACACGGAGGCAAGCCGGAGCCTGGCATAGTAGTATGTCAGTCCCTGGTAGATGTGCTCCTAGTGGTTGTCAGAGAATTCTGGGGGATAGAAGGCCAGATAAAACAATTTTGAAATATAAAGGTTTATGAAATACAATGTTTTCTCATGAATGGCCCCTCAGGCTCATCGGGAGTCTGGCTAGTTATAGTAGTGTGCTTCTGATGGATGAAACCTCACAGCTGGCGATGGCCATTTTTTTTCTGGGTTTTTGGAGAGAAACCTAAGAGCTTATGCAAAGTAGATATTTAAATTTCATGGGCAATTTGAAGGCCGTCTGGGTCCTTGCAATGAGCACATTAGACTTAGAAAGTTAGGAAATCTGGTTTCAAAACCTGGCCCTGATATTGGCTGTGTGACCCTGATCAAGTCTGTGTAATTTCTTTAAGTCTTGATTTTCTTATCTATCAAATGGGAATAATATCCTTGAATGACCTGTTTCAGAAGGTTGTGGTGAGGAAAATGCTTTGACACAATATAGACAGGTAAGCATTTGTTATGGAAAATAGGACCAGCTATGACCTTTTTAAAAATTCAAATTCAAACCTTTGGGTTTTACACTTCATTTCTGAATATATCCTTTCCCTGTCCCCTGCCCAAGGAATCATCCCTTGTAACATGAAAATAGAAAAAACAGAAGAGAAAGAATAAGCCGTTCAACAAAATTAATTAGCTGAGGCTGACAGCAGATGCCATAGTCTCCACCTATGCAAAGAAGGGGAAGAAGATGGGTTTTTTTTTTTCATCTCTTTTCTGGGCCCTGAATTTTGCCCTGAAATCCAAACCATTTTAAAGTTATACCCTGAGTAATATTTTCATTCTGTATTCAGATATGTGTTCTTTGGGGCTCCATTTGCAGGTGCTCTGGATGCTGCTGCTCTGGCTGTCATCAACATTTCTTGTCCTTCCCACTTTATGCTTAGTGCTTTTTTGAGGCTGGAGGATGCTGATAAGGTCTAGGTCTTGGGGACCAGATCATTCACAGAGGTAGCAATGGCTGGGTCTAAAAGGTTTGGTTTTGTATTGGTTTTTCCTTTGTCATAGATATAACCATGTGTCCTAGAAAGCATGGTTAAGATGTGAGACATGGGGGAAATGTTGTCCTTTCAGGATCCTTATCTCATATGCTCTGGCAAGCATTTATTAAGCACCTACTATGTGTCAAACATGGTCCTGGGCACAGGGAATGAAAAGACGAAACAATTTTTATAAGTCTCTGCCCTCGAAGAACTTGAGGTATAATAGAATGCACTATTTAGACTAGGAGCTAGGAGTTTTGTTGTTTAGTTATTTCTGATTCTTGGCGACCCCATTTGGAGTTTTCTTGACTAAGATACTGGAGTGGTTTGTCATTTCTTTCTCTAGCTCATTTTACAAAGGAGGAAACCAAGGCAAACAGGGTCAAGTGACTTGCCCAGGAACACAGCTAGTTTCTGAGGCAAATTTGAACTCAGGAAGATGGGTCTTCTTGATTCCAAGTCAGTACTCTATCCACTGGGCAACCTAGCTGCCCCAAGCCAGGACTTAGACTTCAGGCAAATCATGTCACCTCTCTGGACCTAGGATCCCTCATCTATAAGCTGAGGGAGTTGGGTTTGATCAATTCTGAGGACTCTTTCATCTTTTAAAGTGATGATCCTATGATAAATGTCATAGGAAAATTATCTTGCTCATGGTTGGGGTCTTTCCATTACCATGACAAAGGGGAAATTGGGAAGCAACATGACTAATCAGTGCCCGGGGCTGAACAATATCTGAAAATGACTGGCTTCATGGTAACAGTTGATGGTGCGGTCAGCGGAGAAATAACTCTCAGCAGATTTCAGGTGCCCACATCAGATCTTGGAAACAGTTATTTTTAGAGAAGCAGCTGCGAATTTTCTAGTTTTTCAGCCACAAGCAGACTGGTCCATTGAGATCTGACTGCTTAATAAACTAAACTTCCGGATTGTTATGGAAGACATGAGTCCAAATCTCTCTCTTCAACGCCTGGGCTTGAGCTGTAGGTAGTGCTGACATCAGGTGGTTCACTTGCACTGACCAAGCTCATATTTGTTGCCTAAGGTCCCCAGGCAAGGAGGTGGTACCTATTGGTTAATCTTTCATGTAGTCAAACTGCATCTGTGCTTCTACCGGGTACCACAAACATCCGTATCTGTTGCTATAGTGATCCCAAGAGTGCACTTCAGTGCTGGCAGAATGTAATATTATATATACACCTATGTGTACGTATGTAGGTACATACATATATATCTACATACATATACACACACGCATATATGTATATATACTCTCACCAGGAGGAAACTTAAAGTGCAAAACTTGGATTAATAGGCTTCAACATTTTACTTTAGGAAAATATTTGTAGCAGTGGAGTCTTTCTCTTAAAAGTTCTCTTCCCTTTCCCTTTGTCCTCTTTAATCCTCTTTTTCTTTCCCTCTTTCTTTTGGGGGAATAATAGGATTTTAGACCAACCTCCCACCCAGTGGGAGGATCTTAGCTATAATAGCCCAATCTGGTCATCATTCAGTCTCTTCTCAAACACTTTTACTGACAGTGATCTTGGTACCCAGTTGTGAACAGTCTATTCCATTGTTGGATGGCTGCTATTCGGGTCGGTTACAAGTAGTAATGATAGCTGACTTTGACATAGTGCATTGAATGTTTAAATTCTCTCACTTGATTCTTGACAGTTGTGAAAAAAGTGTTATAGATTTTATATTCATTTTATAGTTGAAGAAACTGAGGTTCAGAAAGACTAAGTGACCTGTCATCATTATGTAACTATTAAGTGTTAGAAGGGGGAATTTGAATCCAGATTTTTTTTTCCGATTTCAGGTCCTATGCTCATTCTACTATACCAATACAATAAATGGGCCTCTGTGTAGTAGTCAGTCACTGTGCTGAAGGAGCTCAGCCCTTAAGGAGTTTGCCATCTAGTGTGTCACCTGATGACCCACAGAATCTTGGAGTTGGAGGGGGCCCTTAGGCATCTGGGTAGTACAGTGGAAGGACTGAACATTGGGTCTAGAGTCAGAAAAATCTGAGTTCAAATCCAGCCTCAAATACTTGTTAACTGTAAGATCCTGGGCAAATTCATTTAACCTCTGTCTTCTACAGTTTCGTCAGTTATAAAATGGGGATGATAATAGTAGCTACCTCACAGGATCAAATGAGATAATGTTTGTAAAGTGTCTAGCATGGTACTTGGAACATGGTAAGTGCTTAATAAATGCTCGCTTCCTTCCCCTTCCCTCTCTAGTCCAACCAATATCTAAACAACAACACTCCTTCTATAATACACCTGACAAGCAATCATCCAGCTTTTGAAGGCCTTTGCTGAAGGAGAACCTACTATTTCCTAAGGTACTTTTCACTTCTGAGGAGCTCTGTTAGGAAGTTTTTGCTTACATGGGGAAGAGATTTAACTCATTGCAACTTCTGCCCATCTCTCTTGGCTTTGCCTTCTGGAGCCAAGCTTTTTCTGGGTCTTAAAACATTCCACTATAAATATGATGGAATCATTTTAAACCTATTTCATGAGTCTCTATGGCCCCCACACTATCACCTAACTTTTAGTCTTCTGGTAATGAGCCTCTAGAGAATGTCCCTCAGATAGGAGTCATTTTGTCAGTAGGATTAACTTCAAAGCTCTTGAGATTTGGTGGAACCTGATGAATCTTTCAGTCCATTAGCCTAGTCTCTGAGAATTCAAAGGAGCCTAGTTGGTTGTTCATTCATTCATCCATTCATTCATTAAGGCTTTAGCTCAGATCTTCTTGACTCCAAGTCCAAGACCCTATTCACAGCACCACCTAGCTATGATCATCCCACTGTGACTTCAAGGATTGCTCTTTGTTGTTATCAATGGTACAGTAATTATCAGGAATTGTTCACCAAATTACCTTTTATTAGACATTCCATAGACACTAGGAATATGATCAATCTAGAATCTCAATTATAGCTGGCCAATCAAAGCTGGTCCTTCAATAAATTCCATAATCTGGCCATCAGTACTTGTTAAGCCAGCTAAAATAGTCATAAGAATAGCTATGTCTATATTTCTCATTCTCTCAGCCTAAAATTTAACCTGTGACCAGCGTCTCTTTCTGTTTACTCTGTAAGAGCTTGAGCTTTTAAAGTTAGAGGACAAAAGTTTGAATCCCAGTTCAGAACCTGGGCCAGGCTTTTAATTTCTTTGAGCCTCATTTTTCTTATCTGTAAAGTGGGGATAATAAAGTTCTCACTACATACCTTATTGGGTTTTTGTAAGGAAAGTACATTTAAAAACCACAGAACACTCAAATGCTAATTATTATGTCGGTATTAAGGTTGTTCTGTCTCTTTCAACCATCTTGTTCCTTTGCTGACCTCTTCTCAGGATGGGTAGGTGAGTGTAACTTGCCCAAAGACATGTCCCTCTTCTACAATATCTAACCCCACCGACAAAGAGGGACCTGTCGTGAGAAAGCCTCTTTTTGTTAGGGGAAAGAAGTGGATCTTTGTGTAGGTGGATGCTAGGCATGGAGTCAAAACATAACTTCTAGTTCCAGTTTCATCACTAGCTATGTGTCCTTGAATAGGTAACCTTGCTTCTCTGGATCTCAGTTTCTTTCTCTTTTTTTCAAATAAGGGAATTGGACAGGATCTCCAAGGTCCCTTCTAGCAAGAAAATGCTTTTATTTGAGGAAAGAGTACTTAACCTAGAGCCAAGAAATCTGGGTTTGACTTCTGACTCTGACACTAGCTGTGTGTACATGTGGGCATGTCCCTTCACCTCACTGTGTCTTCATTTGTCAAATGGGGACAATCATCCTTGTGCTATTGATATTACAGTATGGGGGGGGATGATATCACAGTAATGGGGGAAAGTAAGCTATGGAGTTTGAGGTAGTGTAGAAATATAGGCTGTTATCATTGTTATGTGAAAGGCTATGGAACTCCTTATTCCGCCACCCCCACCCCCCCCACAAAACACAATACTTCAACAAATAAGTTTAAAAAAATCACCCTGGAAACCAACCAATTAACCCTCAAGCTAGATGCGACAATTCTGGGAAATCCAGTTCTCAGAACTATAAATGAATTATATAGTATGAGCCCTAATTAATAGTGTTAATTGCCTTGATTATCTTTTCCCTGTAGGAAATAGAGAAATTGAGCATTTAAGAGGTTGCCTATAGTCTCGTAAATGTCTCTTTGATCAAGAAGATTCGAGGGATGCTGGGCTGCACTGCTGAAGGAACTACAGAGTGATTTGCTATCATTCAGTGGACTGTGTCTTTTTCTTCAACTCTATTCATAAGTGACTCTCCTAGGGGGATTTTGTTCCTCTTGGTAGTCTTTCGCAGATTCAAGGGCACAGATTAGGAAGGAGGCATTTTCCACTGAACAACTGCTTTTTCTTTTTGAATAAACCTAAAAAACTGCAGCCCTGAAAAAAATTTCCCCTTCCCTTTGCCAAGAGTATTTTGTTTTGCTGAGTAGTTTCAAAGGCCTTAGCAAGTGGGAAGGGCCATAGAGACCATCTATGCCAACCTCTTCACTTTAGACAGGTGGAAAGTGAGGCCCCAAAGTGGTAAAGCAGATCCCCCAAGATTACACAAGTAGAAAGGAGCAGAACTGGGTTTTGAGCCCAGATCTTCTGCCTCCACATCCAATGCTCCTCCTCTTATTACACCAGACTTCTTTTTTCCAAGCCAAGCACCTCTTTGTTCAGTTACCCTTCCAGGGGGAACATGTCAAGGTAGACCAAAGAGGAGATAGTATGGAAAACAGTAAGTGAGCAGGGAATGTCTCTTTCCCAAGCTTCCAAGGGATTTGCAAGTTCATTATTTTAGCTATATTATTGCTACTATCCTTTCAGCATCCAAGATTCTATAAACCTCCCTCCAGGCCCATGGTACCTGCTGGCCTGAAGCTCCTTCTTTATCATATCTTCCTCCACCCTTTGCATAAGCCACATCTGTGGACAGACAGGCAGGCAGGCAGGTCGTTCTCCCAAGACTTACATCTATCTTCTGGGCAATGGTTGCATGCATACAGCCTTTGCTGTCCTCTTTTAAGATCGGTTATCTTTTTTTGGGGGGGGAGGGGTCTCTTTGCTTTTCAAGTTGGTGCAAAATGCAGTGTCATCCAAGCAGCAGGGCTGCTGAGGCTACACTGTGATCTATGCATTCACTGGGGGCCTGCCCAGAGAAATCATTGTAGTGGTTTGCTCTTACTGGGTCTTGGCTAACCACCTTCTGTGCTGCATGTAAGAAATAAGTGCTTCTCCCCATAGGCTTTTTCAACTTTCTGTTGTTGCAAGGCAACTTGGAAAATGACCTTCCAGAAGCAAAACCATGATCATGGAGTTTTTCTAACTTCCAGCCCCTGCCCCATACTACCTTCCTCCAGCTGTGAATGCCTCTCCACCACTCCCTCCCTTCTAACTGGCTTTGTACTTTTTAAAAAAGAGCATTCCACTTGCGTACAGAGACCCGTAACCCAGCTCTCTAAGCCTGGATCATTGTGTAAGACTCTTCTTATTGCTAGAGGGAATGATGCCTCCAGCTGCACAGCTGTGTGAGGGGCAGAGTTAACATGAGAGCTTGAGGGAGACATTATTCTTGCTTCCTACTTTGAGAGAGCACACTTGGCTCCAGCTGCTCTACATGTCTGCAGCTTCACAAGATCCTTGTCTTTCTCCAGATTTCTCTCTAAAGAGGATCTGGAAAAGTGCTGTGCTGGAACATGTTTAAAAATCAGCTTGGGGGTGGTAGTGGAATGTATGCATGACACACTTTCATGTTTAATCTGCATTAATATTTTCTCCATCATTTTTTAGTCTAGACAATCAACAAAACAATAAATCAAACCCTGATTTATAGCATTTGCTGATTTCCAAAGTGTAAATGCTCACACTGAAAATTTAACAAGCAGTTCTCTTGAGCGAGTTTGAGATAGCTCCAGTACGCTTCTGTTCTGAAACCAGGTGTATCCTCTTCTCTCCCTAGGATTCCCAGGGATTTCCTCTCCTAAGATCCTGTACCACCTTCATCCGTCACACAGCCTTGCGTTGTTGATTCTTCATTTTCTCCACCAATGATGAGAGTCTTTTGCCAATGATCTAGGACTGGGACCTGGATTACATTTACACACACACACACACACACACACATGTTGTCTTCCCTGGTAGTAAGCTCCTGGAGGGCAGGGACTGTTTCACATCTGACCTTTATCCAAAGCATTGAATATAATGCTTGTATCATAGTAGGTGCTTAATAAACTCACAGAAATTGATTCTAACCCTCATTTCTATAGTATTTTAATACTTGTCAATTGTTTTCCTCTTAACAATCCTGTGAGGTAAACACCTTGCAAACTTTTAACTGCTATATAAATGGTTGCTGCTATTATTAGTTTTAAGATTATTTTCTCAATTTATAAATAAGGAAACTGAGGCTCAGAGAAATTAAGTGATTCGCTCAGGACACACTGTTAACATCTTAGGTGAAACAAGGTCCCTTAACTCCAGGTCCAGTGTACTTTTGACTCTACTATATACTTTCCCTGCTAATAAATTTTCCTTTGTCCATGGAATGACATAAAAACTCTCCACTCTGGTATTCAAGGGACTTTGTGATTTTCCTCTAGCCTACCTTTCCAGTCTTATTATCTGCTAATCCCTTATATGAACTTTTGGCTGTAGCCCAATTGGTCCACTCTTTGTCCCATGTATCTGCCTTGTGCTTTCCTTCTTCTATATCTTTGCTCAGGACATGTCCCTTGTTTGAGATGCTACCACTTTAGCTCTTCTTTGGTTCTAATCTTTCAAGGTCATATCCCACCTCATCTGTGAAATTTCCACCATCACACCCATACTAGGATGTTTACTCTCTGATGTGGATAACAGGTCACTTATTGGGTTCCCCTAGTAGACTGTAAGCTTGTTAAGAGTAAGGATCTGTTATACTTGAAATAGGGGTAATCAAGGGAGTACTCCTGATATCTATGAGATGACCCTGAAGGCCTATCCCCACACACAGTCCATGGGGTGGTAATATTCATTGCAATCTCCCTGGTTGTTTGGACTAGAGTCTGCTGGGTTTATCCCATGAATGCTAAAGGGGCCTGATTACCTTCATTGCCTGGTTTTCTTTATCTTCTTCAGGGTTTTGATAAGTGTCATGCATAGTCAGCACACAATAAATGAAATCATCAGAACACCTTTATTTATCAGCCTATTTAGTGCTAGTACCATAATTAGCTATTAATGTGGTGCCAGGCCTTCCACCCCCTTACCAGGTAGAAATGAATCATCTGGTAGGTTTTACTTACTTCTAAAAGATAGAGATTAAAGGGCTCTCTAGATTTCCTAGATGTCGTGTGACAAAATCAAGGCACCGTCTATGAATCCTGTTCTTCTTGTCTGATGTGACTAGAGAGAATAAGTTGATTTTCTAAGATTGAAATCAGGAGCCCCTCCCCCTCAATTCCAGGACTGCCAGAGAGATGTGAGTTGGTCTAGTTTGTCTTTGGAATTGTCCCTTTCTCTGTTTCTTTCCTATTTAGGGTGAAGGGCAAAGGACGTTGGATTTGAAGATGGAAGACTTGACTTTGAATCCCAGCCCTGACATATTTAACATGTGACCTTGGATAACTCATTCAACTTTTCTGGACCTCAATTTGATCATCTGTAAAATGAATATGTTGGACTAGATAATATCTAAGGCCCCTTCTAGGTCTAGCATGCTTTTTTCCTAAGGTTCCCTCCAGCCCTATCATACTGTGTTCTAAAGTCTTTTCCAGCTCTAACATACTGTTCTAAAGTCCTTTTCTGCTCTAACATTCTATGTTCTAAGATCCCTTCCAGCTATAATATGTTATGTTCTAAAATTCCTTCTAGGTCTAACATTCTATGTTCCAAGTCCTCAATTGTAATATTCTATGTTCTAATGTCCCTGTTTGCTCTAGTTACTTTTGTCCTAAGTTTCCTTCCAGCTCTAGCAAACTATGATTCTCATTTTCATCTAGTCCCCAAGTTCCTTGTGTTCTCATGCTGCTTTTGAAACCCAAAGCCTCCGTGCACCCTATCAAACCATCTTTTCAGTGACCTATATGTTAGAATGACTTCTGTTCCCTAGCACTAGAATACCTTTCCCATGCCTTTAGCACATTAAAACTATTCTCTCAATGTTAGATATTTAGCTGATGAAAACTAATGAGCCCTGAGGTATAAATAAGTGATAACCTTTATAGTCCCATGGAAGCTCAGAACCCACAAAAACGTGGGTGCTGAGATGAGCGCTGCGTTTTTCTCCATGAAAGTAGTTTCTTCTCTCAAAGCATGGTTCTTCTTGAAGTATCTCATCATGCAAAACTTCTTCCTCTTTTTTTTGGTAGTTACGCAAAGGTGTTTGTGAATTTCTGCGACATCATTTATTTGCTGTAATTTGATTTTCTCTTCTTTATGTTATCTATTCTACTAACAAACGTAGAATGTCTAAGCTTAGAAAGACCTTTAAGACCATCTAGTTTAATTTCTTTATTTTACAAAGGAGGAGACTGAGGCACAGAGAGGGAATGTTAAATGCCCTTCATCACGTAGTCACTTGGTGATCAAACTAGATTTCAGTTCTCCTGACTCTCAGCTCAGAGTTCTTGCTGCTATAGCATGCTGTCAAAGCCTGTTTCATTTCTTTTTTAAAAAAATCATTTCCTAACCCCAAATGAATAGCTAACATTTCTTTAAAATGGGGGAATTAGATTAGATGGTAACTGATTTCTTGCAGTGTGGCATGAGGCAATAGATGAACTTAGAGAGTTCAAGACACTTAGGTCTATACCATACTGCCTCCTGTTTTTTATTCTTTAACTTGGAGTCTCTGAAACAATTTAGAGGGCAGCGGTTGGGTAGCGAAAAAACACCCTGGAGTTGGGAAGTATAACTTCTAATCCTGGCATTATATTAGCTTTCCTTTGCCTAAGACAATGCTAGACATCATAGTAGGAGCTTAACAAATGCTTGTTTACCGATTGATTAATATCTATGTGACCTTGAGCTTCATTTTTTCATCTGTCCAGTGAAGATAATGATCTGTACTCTGCATACCTCACCAAAGTCATCTTAGGCCAGGAATCAGTAAGATCATCGGTAAGAAAGCTCTTTGATCAATCAATTTGTTAACAGACATTTATTAAGCCCAGATACTGTGTTAGGTGCTTGGGGTAAAAAGAAAAAAAGAGTCTCTGTTCCCAAGGTCCTTATATACTACCAGGAGAAACAAAATGTGTGTGTGTGTGTGTGTGTGTGTGTGTGTGTGTGTTTGTGTGTGTGTGTGTGTGTTTGTGTGTGTGTGTGTGTGTGCATGTGCACATATACACATACACATATGCATATACCAAGTACATAGAAAATAAATAGTGGGTAATTTGGGGATTTGAGGGGAAGCAGTGGCAGTTAGGAGGATCAAGAAAGGTCTCGTATCACTGAGCTAGAGCTAGAGTTAGAGATTCTAAGAGGTAGGAGGTAGGGGAGTGTTTGAAGGGGAAGGGAAGAAGGCTAATTCCAGGCCTGGGAGAAAACTATGCAAAGGCACAGATAAGAGTGTAAGGTGTTACATTTATATAAGAGGTCTTGATTTTGGAGACTGTACCATCCTGTTACTTAATATAGTGCCTATGTATTTTTTTTTTAATCATCAATTAATGAATTGGAATGAATCTTCTTTTGGACTTTTAGAAGAAGTTCACACCACCCCTTGTGACCATTGGAAATATACTAATATGACCAGGAGGTGGTGCTGGAAAGCAAGGCTGGTGTCTGGGTGCTGGAGGTGGGGGAACTCCCTCCATCTTCCCTTAATGCAGGCATGCCTTTCTCTCAGTTCACTCCTCACTCAGAGGTGTGGCTTTCCCTTTCCCAGTACCTCACTCCCCCTCTCTTTGAGTGGGTGGAGTTTTCTTTGGAAACCCCCAGTGTGCTAAAATGGTGGGGAGGGGAGGCAGTGGAGCCAGAGCTTTACTCACTTGTACCCAGGGGCTTATTATCAGCTCTCTTCGGAGGAATATAGCACAAATATTATTTTCTTTCTTCCTGTAATGCATTGTAATCTCAGTTAACTATGTGGCTTGAACCCCTAGGCAGTTTGCACATGGGTAAATTCAAATTGAGTTTATGAAATTTTAATAACTTAAATCTCATTCCCTTTTGAAGTTTGTCTTTTCTTCATCTCAATTTAACTGCTTACTTTTATGGAAGCAGATTGGTACAGATTCAAAAACTGTCCACTTATACATTGTTACTTACATATTGAGAAAACATATAGTACTATGTAGAGAGATGATACATGGTCAGGAGGGGAAGAAATATCATGGTTAACTTCCCTTTTGTCCCAATCTTCCTCAGTGAATGGGTAAAGCCAGCAGCAAATGAAGTGGATAAAATTGGGGTAGATCTTAGCACCCCAGAAAGCAGGAGGAAGATGTCTCCCAGCTAGTTTTCACCAAGAGCTCCCATTTCTACATCTCAGATAGTCACTGGCAGCCTCTGGAATGTTTATCCCTGGCTCCCAGAGCTTTCCCCTGTCGTTGGGGAGCTATGAGCTTGTTGGCATGCAGCTCAACCCATAATAGAAAAATCGAGCACATAGAGTCTCTCTGGGGAACTGTCCTGGCTCCAGCCTGTACCACTCTCTACCTTTTCAGAATGTTAAAGTCCCTAGTCCTCTCTTTGGACTGACTGGATCAGAACTTATTACTTTACCAAGACTAGTGAGACTGTGAAGTCCTTCAGACCAAAATGCTAGCCCTCTCTTTTTCTCTCTCTCTAGTTCCCAGATCTCCAAGCATTATCATTGGTCTCTTAGAGGAGTGTGACACTAGATTTTGAAGTGGATGGTCAGAAGGCCTATTGCACAGCACATATTGGAAGACTACAAGAGTTCCTGTGTATTCTGGGGTGTGGCGAGCCTTTCTATCAAGAGAGAACAGGTAGCCTGCTTGCTTGTTGATCCATTTTGCAAGGAAACTTAGTTTGGATGAAGCATATATCATACATCTTAAGTTTCCTTGTATGACATATAAAAAATTCAAGAGACATAGTTTCTGGGTAATTAATCATTTTATTAATCATGCTAGCATATAATTAATAAAAAGGTCAGTGGTACTCTTGAATGCCATAGACCCCTCATGGAACCCGCTCAACACTTACATGCCCTTAGAAGAGCCGGTATTCCTGAGAGTGAAAATCAACTCTGATTGGTTAACAATGAATGAGAATAATATTATAATAAGAGGTGGGCTTATTCTAATGAGGGTCTGAGTATGTGACTGATCACTCAGTCTTGGTCAAAGAGACTTATCTGTACCCATATCACCAATCTAAACAAAAAGGGGAACCCACTTATACCCAGACATGTCTGAGTAAAACACAATGGACCAAAATCCATCAATTCACCTAAACTAAAATTTCTTTACTTTTTGGTCAGATCTGAATTTTTCAGTTGAGTCAGTTTTGCCTAAGATTTCATCTCATTATGAGCCCTGCACTTCAAGGCTGTATGAATAACCTATAGGGGCTGATTTCTAAATGAGGAAAGGAAGGGGAAAACATTAGTCCTAATTCAATAATTAATTGAATAATTGAGTAATCAGTATTAATATAAGAGAGAAATAATCATTTATCTCAATTGCAAAAGGTGGCTACTTATTACCTATGTGACATTGGGCAAGTCACTAAACCCCTCTGGGTCTCAGTTTCTTTCTGTATAGAATGAGTGAGTTGGACAATATGGCATTTAAGGTCCTGTCTAGCTCTAAATTTATGATCCTATTAACCTAATTAGCTTTTCACATGTATGCCTTGTTTTCCATCTAGTCTTAGGACAGAAACATTATATCAGTTGATTACATACTGTTCAATATTTTATAGATTGCATATAATTCCATAAGTATTAACATAGACTCTAGAGCTGGAAGGAAAATTGTCACACGAGTAGTACTAACAGAAATGGAATTTAAATTTACTTCTCCTGATTCCAGACTCCATGTTAGTAACACTTTTACCATGACCTTGTGCCCAAGTGATCATGAGGGAAGAAGATGAAAGAAATAAGGAGGGGTGGATTTGGGGGACTTGGTATAGCAGTGACTTATTAAGTAGGTCATTTCTCCATTGAGAAAATAATAGGCCTAAACTACATGATCTCTAAAGTCACTTCTAGCCCTATCCTTGTGTCTTGAGCTAGAGATGCATGGTAAGAGATTGACTAAAGATTTGGTTAGAGATTTCTAAACCCCGTTACACTGCAGTTCTGAAGAGACGAGTGAGCATAGAGACCAGCTATTGCGGTGAGATGGGGAGAAAGGCCCTGTATTGTTACATAATTGATCCAAGGTGCTTGTTACATAATTGATCCTGCTGGAGAGGGTCATGGAGATTAGTTTAATCTAAAGACAAATGGGTATTTTTGCAAAATATGATCATGTCTTGTTTGTTTCATTTTCCCTTTCCCAGGAAATTGGCAACTCTACAGATCTGTCATAAATAGTCACTGGAAATGGAAATGGGGTTGGTTAATTTCTATCAACCATAGAATTTCAGATTGGAAAGAGACTTTAGAATACATGTCAGAACAGAGAACATATGTTGTTAGATCTGAAAGATGCCCTTGGTAGATGAGGAAACTGAGACCCATGGGAGGAAGAGGTTTGTGCTTATGCTGCTTATGCTGCTAGTAAGTGGTAGAATCAGGGTTGAGGAATAAGGGGAAATGAAGCCAGGGTACATTGATCTTAGATGCATGGCCTATTTGAACATATAATGAACTTTAATAATGGGGCTGAAGCAAAAAGAGGAAGGAAAGATGGAAATTTTGAATCTGAGGCACTGGAAGAATGACAGAAATAGGGAAGTCAAAATAAAAAAGCCAGGTTGGGTGGGTGGGGGCAGGATAATGAGTTAGGATTTAACAGTCAGGGGTGGGAATCCTGGAGCTCCAAGGCCACGTGTTGCCTTCTAGGTCCTTTTGACTGAGTCCAAGTTTTACAGAATAAATCATTTTATTAAGGGGATTTGTTCTGTGAAGTTTGGATTCAGTCAAAGGGCTGCACTTGAAGACCTAGAGGACCACATGTGGTCTCAAGGCTGCAGGTTCCCCACTCCTGGACTAACTGATGGTATGATATGTTCAACAGGCAGTTAGAAAGGTGGGACCTGAGTTTTAAAATGAGGTTACACCCGAACATAGAGTTTGGAATTGTTGACCTAAGGACTGATAGTTGAAAGAGAGAATGAAGAGGCTTTTTGAGAGAGTATGTAGAGAGATGATCAGAGAGATTCAGTAACTAGTCTTGGGTAAATGCCTACAATCAGAGGCTTCAAGGACGAAGAAGAACCAGCAAGGAAGAAAGAACTTTCCATCAGAACTATGAGAAGAAAGCTAGGGTTGCATAGTGGCCAGGGGAAAGAGAACTTTAAGGAATGGATGGCTTACAGCTTCAAATACTTCAGAGAAGTCAAGAAAAATGGAGAAAAATAATTGGATTTGGGGATTCAACAGTTATTGATGGCCCGCCTCCTTTTCCCCTGGTTTCCCTCTTCTTTCTCTTCCTTTGCCTGGCCAAAGCCATTATGGGGGAGGGTATTCTTGGGGTGTGGTATCAGGTAGTAGGAAGAGAATGTGATGTGTGTGTGTGTGTATGTGTGTGTGTGTTGTCCCATTGAAGTAGTTTGTGAATTGTTCAGTTTGAAAATCCGAGGTCTGATGGTTTAGAATTGTGGACCAGCTGTCTTACAATCCTAATAGCCTATGGGGCATGTGATTTAGGGCAGGGGACACATTCGATTTCATTATAGTTTTGCTCTTGTGCATTGCATGATTTAAAATTCTATTGAAATTAATGATACCAAGCTCATTTTTTTCCCCTCCCTAGGCCTGGAACTTTGCCTCTGATCAATGAAATTCATCTTCCTGAGGTGTATTGATGGGCCGGGAGTTTTCAAGTCTGATAATTGCTTTTTTCCCCTTCCCTTTTGTTCAGCTGTAGCCAGAGCTTGCTTTCAGGCTCAGACAATTCAAAGACCAAGCTAGTGAAGTTGTTTTCTCAGTTTATTATTATTAGTTTTTGTGTCTTACTCTATCATTATTATGAACAGTTCTGTGATCCAAAGACCCTGTCAGAAATGATGTGTGAACATGAGCAGCCAGAGCTCAAAGAAGCTTTTCTATGTGATTCAGGCCTAACAGATAATTCAGCCAGGCATAGGAAGCCAAGTGTAATTGCTCCTGAGAGAACTCTGGATTTTTATTCATTTATTCCTGCCATGAGTCTCTTTACTATGTGCTAAGAGCTTTTTTTTGGGGGGGGCGGTACAAAGATGTGCCCAAAGTTTGACAATAAAGTAGAACTCCTCTGGGCTACCTCCGCAGTTGCAGGTTGGGTCCTTTGGGGGATGACTATGCCTGGTTCGATGTACTCTGTGGGCCTATACCCCTAAAATTATAGCTTATAGGATGCTGCTACTGTATTTCCTTTGATTCTAATAAGGGGAAGGACACAAAAAAGACATTGAATGAAATGGCATAGTGAGAAAAATAGCAAAAAACAATCTTCCACATAAACCCTAGGCATACTCTTCTACAAATGCATCTAGTATCATTGGGAAGAGTGGATACGATTAATTAACAAGGATTTATTAATTACCTACTATGTACCAGTACCATTCTAGGCTTTGGAGATTACAGATACAAAGAATGAAACAATATCTACTTATAAGGAGCTTACATTTTAATGGGGAAGACAATAAGGGCATGTATACAGAGCAAACATAAAGAGAATAAATAAATATGAATAAATACAAAGTAGATGAACATAAGGTGGTTTGAGAGGAGGGAAGTAGCAGTTGGAGATGGCCAACAGGAAAGATTTCATGTAAAAAGATGATGTTTAAGCTGTATCTTGAAGGAAGAGTGGAATTCTATGAGATAGAATTGGGAAGTACAAGACAGATAATACTAGCACACAGAAGGGCTGCTAGCACAGGTTTACTCTTGATCTGGTCAGACAGGAAGACAGCTTCAGAGGGGTTAATAATTTTACTTTATTCTAGTCTAATCTTCTCAAAGGGGTTGCTGACAATGGGAGCATCAACTCCTATCACATTCCCTAATTGCCCTTCTCACAGCGGCCAACGTCTCATTGGGGTCAATCGAGACAGACACAGCTTGTGCATGCCTCTAAATTCTCTCAAGCCTCAACAGGGGCCGGTTGAGGCAGACACAGATTCCCCCCAAGCCTTTATGGGAGCTGATCAAGGCACACACAGCATTCCAGCTTGTGCATTCAACCCTAAGGGTTCCCCACTCACTGACCAGTACCTACCTGCTTTATAGGGCAATAGAAAAGGAGGCATATTGCCAGCAATAGCCTCACAAGTTTACCTCACCTCATCCTTATATCTCACTGTGCAGTCGCAGTGGATATTTACAATTTAAGCACAAATGTTTATATTATTTATCATTATATGATGCTGTGCAAGTGTGGTAGAGATGTTTACAAGTCATGAGCTTGGGAAATAGAGATTATCATGGCCATGGATCCTGGGAAACTAAACGCTAAGAAAAAATAACAAAAATCCACCTTATATACACTAAAATCCACCTTACTTACAGAAAGGTAGTATATTCCAGGCATGGGGGATGACCAGTGCAAAGGCAAAAAGATGGGAGTTCAAGTATCCTGTGTGAGGAACAGAGGGAAGACCATTTTGGTTGTATTACAGAGAGTATCAGGAGGATTAATATCCAAAAAGATAAAAAATAGATTGGAGCCAGTTGCAAAGGTCTTTAAAAGGCTAAATGGGATTGATAGGAGTGATTTAAAACTCACATTTATGCTTTTGGAAAAACACATTGCCATTAGCATGTAGGATAGGATAGACTGGTGTAGGGAGAGATTTGAGGCTAGGAGACCAATGAGGAGGTTGTTACAATAATATAGGTGAGAGCTGATAAGGTGTTACAGCTGTATGAGAGAAAGGTTGGGATAGGAGAGATGTTGTACAGTAAAAACGTTTGTTAATTGCTTGGATGCTTTGGCTGAGGGAGGGGAAGGAATCCAGGATGATGCTAAGGTTATGAGCCTGGGAGATTGGAAAGATTGGGGTGAGGAGGGGAGGCCATAGGATAGTCTTGAAGGAGGGCTAGATGGAAAAATACTAACAGTACCATTGAGTGAGCCCTGACTCAGGAATGAGAGGAGCTGGGGTCAAATTCCACCTTTTACAATTGCTACCTATATGAATTCAGGCAAGTTACTTAACCTCCATAGTCTTCAATTTCCTTATCTATAATATCAGGGAGTTGGATAATATGGTCTCTGAAGTTTTTCCCCCTCTAGATCTGTGTCTTACTGATTCTACAGAAATTTTTCTTGTTATCTCAAGGCAGGTAAACATCAGGACTTCGTGACAAGAAGGCCATGACGTATTTTACTCTTGGAAAAAGATAATAGGGCACAAAAGAAGCTAAACCCTAGTCAACAATAACTTAAAGAGAAAATAAGAAACTCAGAAAATATGGACATGACTCACAGATGGGTGAATAATGAAGTTAGCCAAATAATACAACTGTTGTCTTCCAAACCCATGTTCATACCTTATTTGTAGAAGACACTTAATAAGTATTTGTTGGCTTAATTTTTTTTTGAGTGGGGAAGGCAGGGCAATTGGGGTTAAGTGACTTGCCCAAGGTCACACAGATAGTAAGTGTGTCAAGTGTCTGAAGCTGAATTTGAACTCACGTCCTCCAGACTCCAGGGTCGGTGCTCTATTCACTGCACCACCTAGCTGCCCCTACTGGCTTAAATTTAATGTTTTTTTAAAAGAGAGATTAGTGTGCCTTTGACAGAAATAGGGAAGGATGTAAAGAGGGATAGTGTTTTTTGGGGGGAGTGGGATGGGGTGGATAATGAATTCTGTTTTGAGTGAGTTTGAGATATGTCCAGGACATCCAGTGTGAAATGTGTAATAGAAATTACTAATATGGGACCTAAGCTCGTGAGAGGTACCAGACCTGGCTATATATCTCTGGGAATAATCTACATAGATATTATAATAAATCTTTGGGAACAAATGAGGTCATGAAGTGAGAGAATCTTGAGGTTGACTCACTGAGGGTATAATTTGGATGATGGGAACTGAGGAGTGGTCAGACAGGTAGTTGGTGAATCAGGAGAGCATAGTGAGTGTCACAAAAAGCCCAGAGAGGAGAGAGGGCAGTCATCAGTATCAAATGCAGTAGATAAGTTGAGAAAGATGAGGACTGTGAAAAGACCATCAGATTTGACAAGTAAAAGATCATTCATAATTTGAAGAGAACAGTTTCAGGCAATTGATTTCTTTGGAAGACAAATTACAAAGGGCTGATGAGTGCGTGAGAGGAGAGGAAGGAGAGAGATGCAGACATCTTTTTCTAGGATTTGGGCTAAGAAAAGGAGAAGAAATATAGAATGAGAGCTTAAGTGGATGATAGGACCAAATGACATATATATATGTATACATACATATACATATATGTGTGTATACATATAAATACATACATATATATATGTATGCATGTATAATGTATCTTCAAACTGCTGAAGTTTCCTCTATCCTAATATATATATATTTAAAATACATATTTTAATTTTATATATATATATATATATATATACATATATGTTTAGGATAGAGGGAACTTCAGCAGTTTGAAGATAGGAAGGCACCAGTAGATAGGGAGCAACTGGAGACCTGAAAGAGAAAGGGCATGTTGAAGGTGCAATCCACTGGCAAAGATGGGGAAGAATGGGATCAAGCACATTTGGAGAGGGCTTGGTCTTGTCATGGAGAAGCTTTGCCTTTCACTGCATTCATAAGAGGATAGGCAGACAGGTAGCTAATTCATGTGTCCAAGGCATGTGCAAAGAAGGACAACTCATACCTCCAATAATGTAGAGCTTCAGGGCTATTGCTGTACTTGAACTGGCTTCACAGTGTCTCTTGGATGCTGCTACCCTGAATCCTTCTGGATGAAGGTTGGTTCATTGCTTGACCTAGCACCACCACCTCTGGCTTTGATGTGCAGCTGATGGCCTCACCTTGGGTACTGCACTGCACTTTTGGGGAGATCTAGAGCTTACATCCTAGGACGAGTAGAAGTTTCAACTGTGTGGCCTGCCAAGCAAGATCCTAGTTCCAGGTACTGGATTCATAATTTTTCTCTCCTGACTCCACTTGACTACACATCCCTCATTGCTTTGTGCTTCTGCAGCAGGATGCCATTATCCATCAGGGAGGAGAGGAGAAAAGAGAAATCTCCCAGCACTGCTTCATTAGAAGCACTCCTAGAACTGACTGCCAACTCTCTCAGCAGCTCAGTTGCTAAGGGTGGCTTGCCTACTTTTCAGCTTTCAATCCTTCCCATTAGTCCACATCAGTGAATGCCATTGAAAGCCTGAGGAATCCAGCATCTTTGCCAATCCTAATTCTGTTTCCTGGATCTTTCATAAAAAACAAATTACTCAGAGTCTGAAAGGGCCACACCCATTACTAGGGGCAAATGGGCCACTTAAAGTCTGATTCTTGTATCTCATTATCTTTTTTACCTGCCCCTTATGTCTTATAATTTCATCAAATGGATTTAGGGGACTCAAAAGACAGGGATCATCCCTCCACTACAGCAATAAAATGGGTTAAAAAACAAACCGAGCAAAATTTACACATTTTAACAAGTAGTAGTCTGCTTCAAAGTAGTCCTCTGGGAAAGTTGTATACTGATTCTAGTCACGATGCCTTGGCTCAGCTGATTTCTGATTTCTACTTTGGAATCACCTTGAGAATCAGTTTACATGTCCTTTGAGTCTCTGGGTTTTATAGGTACCTACCTCATGTTTGACCAGAAAGAATTATTACCAAGCTTAATCCCCAACCTTATTTACCAGGTTTGGGTCCAAGTGACATCTGGCTATTTCCAAAATTAAAGTACCCCCAGAGGCTAAAAAGTTACTGCTCTTGAAGATATCAAAAAACAAAGGGTCATAGATTCTGAAAGCAGTTCCTAAGACATGATCTCTGTCCCCAAAAATCATGGACTCAGAGCCAGAAGACATGTTAAAGGTCACATAGACATCTTAAACTTAGCATGTCCTAAATCAAACTCATTATTTTCCCTCCTGAACCTTTCCTACCTCCTCCCTTCCCTGTTACTATAGAAGGCAAGTGCATCCTCTCAGTCTCTCAGGCTTGGAACTCAGGAGTCATCTTGGACTTTTCACTATCTCTCATTCCGGACACCCAATCTATTGCTGAGCCTGTCAATTTCGCCTTTGCAACATCTCTCAGATAAACCCCATTCTTTCCTCTGACACTGCCCTCTCTATTACAAGTCTTCACCACCTCATTTTATTCCTACAACAGCCTGCAGGTGAGTCTGCCAGCCTTGAGTCTCTCTCCACTCCAATTCATCTTCCATTCAGCCTCTAAAATGATTTTCCTAAAGTTCAAGTCCAACTAGTCACCCTCCTACTCAATAAACTCCAGTGGCTCCCTATTGCCTTCAGGATCAAAAACGAAATCCTCTCTTTGGTATTCAAAACCCTTCATAACCTAGACCCCTCTTACCTCTCCAGTCTTCCTCCATCTTACTTCCTACCATGTACTCTTTCATCCAGTGATACTGGTTTTGCAGTTCCACAAACAAGATACTCCATTTCTTGGCTCCAGGCATTTTCTCTGACTGTCCCCCAAGTCTGGAATCCTCTCCCTCAACAATACTTACTAGCTTCCTTTAAATCCCAACTAAAGTCCCATCTTCTACAGGCAGCTTTTACCAACTCTTCTTGATTTTAGTGCCTTCCCTTTCTTAATTATTCCTTATTTATCATATATGTGTATACATACATATAGTGTTTGTTTGTATATACTTGTATCCTATGTATATTTGTTGCTTGTTGTCTTCCCCATTAGACTGGGAGCTCCTTGAGGGCAGAGACTATCTTTTGCCTCTTTTGGTATCCCCAGTGCTTAGCGCAGTGAGTGGCACATAGTAGATACTTCATAGATGTTTATTGACTGATTAGCCTAGTCCAACCCTTTCATTTTACAGATGACCAATCCGAGGCCCAAAGGAAGTTAAGTTAACATACCCACGGTCGCATAGGCCATAAGTGGCAAAGTCAGGATTTGAACTCAAACCCTCCGATTCCAAATCCAATATATTTCATATTGTATTGTACTGTTTCTAAAAGTAGCTTATGTTCTAGTTGAGCAGATCATATACACAAGAGATGTGACTTCAAATGCTGTCTCTGACATGAACAAGTCATTTGTTCTTTCTAAGCCTGTTTTCTGATCTTGTTTGTTTTCTCCAAGAGGATGAATGGCATCATGAGGGTGATTCGGATTTAAGTGAGGCAGAGGTGGGCAGAGTCATCAGCCTCACTCTCTCCTCTAGTGTCATCAAAGTCTGGTGAGACAAAAGTCATGATGACTGGTGATGGTCCAGGATGCAGCAGGTGATGGCCTTTCTAAATTAAGGTCTTTCCCAGGTCTCAGTTTGTCTGAGGCAACCCCCCATTCAATGACAAAGGGCTAGGTAAGAACTGAGACAAAAGGTGGCCCAATTTACCGTCACAAAACTATCAGTCTGGGAGAGGAAGTTGAGTAGGAATTACTGTCCAGCAAAATCAAAGAGTATGAAGTGTGAGGAAGCCTGAAGTGTCCCTAAACTGGGGGAAGAGAACAAAGTCCAATAAAGAGCTCAGAATAGGAAGTGAAGCTACTGAGAGGAGGCTTGTGTTTGCAACCTTGATGCCAAGGTCTTCAGACTTCTTGCATCTTTAGCCCTGCTCACTGATGGCCATCAAACTAAAGGTTTCTGGACTTCATATAGGGAGAGGTTTTCTAAAGTAATTTGTTCCCTAAGATGCTCCTTAGGGGCATCTAATATCTATAGTTCCCTTCATATACATTATAGATTTTCATCACAAGCAGGGCTGAGCTAGACCACATGTAGAGGAGGCCATGCCAATCCTCAGGGGGCCTTTCCTTTCTTTTTCTCATCCCATATGTCCTTAAATAGCTGCCTAACTAATTTCCTATTCTTACATCTTTTCTTTTGGTGTGAGTCAGAAGGAAACTTGGGTTCTAATCTTAGTTTATTTACATATGTTTTCTTCCCTGATAGAATGTAAACCCTTTGAAGGAAGGGACTTTTTCATTTTTGGCTTTATATCTGTGGTACTTAGCACATAGTAGGCACTTAAAAAATCTGCAAAGATATGTGGCACAGTGCAGAGTGCTAGGCATAGAATTTGGAAGGTTTATCTTCCTGAATTCAAATCTGGCCTCAGACACTCACTAGTTCTGTGACCCTGGGCAAGTCACTTAACCCTGTTTGCTTCAGTTTCTTCATTTGTAAAATGAGCTAGAAAAGGAAATGGAAAACCACTCCAATATCTTTGCCAAGAAAACCTCAAATGGGGTCATGAAGAGTCGGACACAACTGAAAAATACAAATAAATAGTAATAATAAGAATAGTGAGACAGCCATATATTGTTTAAATAGTAAAGGCTGTTCCAAAAGACCTCCTTTTCTAGCTCACAGGAACGAACCTTTTAAAATGGCTCTGGCTAACTATCCCCTCAGTTAAGCTCTGCTTCTGGATCTCTACTAAGTGGTACCTATTTGCCAAGAAAGGAGCCAGAAGTTGGAAGCTGTTTTCCAACTCAGGGGAATCAGAACCAAAGGGCCATTGACAGAAGGGAACGTGTTACTGAATATTACTGCTCATTAATGATGCGATTTTAGGACCATAGAAAGAGCGACTCTCTTGGAGAGATTTTGAAAACAATAAAATCCAGTTCTTGTGTTTTACAGATGAGGAAATCATGGCTCAGAGAGAAGTGACTTACCTACCCGAGGTCATGGAAGTCATTTGAATTTGACTGATTCTGAGCCACACTTGAGGACCTAGAAGGCCACATGTGACCTCTTCTCTCAGTTATCTCTTCTCTCAAGGAAACTGCCTAGATTGACTCCTTACTTTCCAGTCTTTAGGGCTTTAAGGAAGGAGATAGGACTGGCTATCCTTTGCCTCCGTGGCTTAGGGACTAGGCATCATTTTGTTTTTGTTTTTCTGAGGCAGTTCGGGTTAAGTGACTTGTCCAGCGCCACACAGTAAGTGTCAAGTGTCTGAGGCCAGTTTTGAACTCAGGTCCTTCTGACCCCAGGCCCAGTGCTCTATCCTAGCCACTCCACCTAGGCATCTTCTAGTGCTTCATCTTGTCAGAAAACTGGTAGCTTAGATGAAATGCCCTCCTAGGACACAGTACCTAAAAATTTCTTCCTTGGGGGTATGCCAGATGGTGTTCTGAGGAAGGAATGCTTAAAATTCCTCTGACATGGTGGTAAAAATAATCCATAGTATAATTCTGATAATGCTCAAGGAGCTCAGACTTGGGGGGCGAGGGGGTGGGCGATGGTGAAGGTACACAGCAATCTCACACTACTGGTTCTTTTATGTTTTGGTTTAATGGTAATAACAATAAATCCCATCCCTCTGCCTGAGGAAGATTCGGCTTCCTTCTGAAAAAAAGATAAACTCCTCTTATAATGGAATTTGCTAATTTTGTGTGGTTGCTTGTTCTGAAGGAATGCTTGCCAGGCAATTAGGGATTACAGGTTGGGCTGTGTGCCATCCCAAATGCTATTTAGTTCTGATCTGAAATACAGATTTAAGTTCTCAGCCACCTCAAATCATGCTTGGAAAGGGCAACTTTGGAAAATCATAGAATGTGAGAGCTGCAAGGATCCTCTGAGGCATTGTGGTTCCATTTAACAAAGGAGGAAACTGAGGCACAGACTGGAGAAAGTGCTTTGCCCAAGCAAATAAAACAAACTAGTGGCACAGACAGGATGAGAGCTCAGGTTTCCAGACACTCATTTTAGCACTCTTTTACTATGTTGCTTTTTCCATCTTTATGTCAAAAATAATGCCGGGCCAAAAGCTCACTTACGTGAGCTTCTTCCCACCAGCAGAATCTCTTGCTTTTGGGAATGGTGGGCAGGAGGGCTGAATAGAAGGGAGCAGCTTTTCAGCTTCCCTTTTCTCTGCCAGGTTTTGTGACTTCCAGCTATTTCCTACTGCTCTCATCCATATAATAAGATGGTTGAAATAGGTGATCTCTTAGGTTCCTTCCTTCCTTGCTATTGTGCTCTAAAAGGTGTGTTCCAGCTCTGACAAGGTGTTCTAACATTCCTTCCAACTCTGACTCTGTGTAATCAAATTAATAACTGACATCTGTATAAGCTCTTTGGGGTTTGCAAAGTGTTTTATATGCATGTTCTCGTTTGATCCTTACAGCAACCTTGTGAGGTAGGTACTGCAGAAACTGTCACCTCCATTTTACACATGAGGAAACAGGGATTCAGAGAAGATAAATGACTTGCCCATATTCATACAGCTAGCCAGTGTTAGGGGCTGGATCTGAGCCCAGGTCTTTCCTACTCTAAGGTCAATATCCCATCCAATATACACTAATTCCAGTTCCATAGACCTTGAACGCCAGGCCCAAGCACATTTGTGGTTGATTGTACACTGATTTCCTTTGCTTGACTTTATATAACCCTAGTTGACAATTTTCGAATGGGCTGTCTTGGATTTTACAAATGGACAAATTGCTTAAAAATGGGCTCTTGTATTTCCTGGGAACATCTGGTCCTCTTTGTCTCCTGTCTCTGGTCTAAAGCCCCAGCTGTCGTTCAATGATTTTGCTGCAGGTCGTGCTGAAGCTATGGCATTTTTTAATTCAAGAAATAAAGGGTAGGGCTGGGACTCCTCAGAATGTGATTCTTCTGGTGATTAGGATAAAGGATTCTGGGAAGAAAGGCTGCCAACAAGTCTGGCCGGCTCACTGCACACAGGCTGTATGTAGAATCTGTTCCTTTAATAATGCTTAGCACTGGTCACGATTTGTAGATCATGGACCTCTCAGGCAACACAGTATGGCTTGAATTGAGCCACATCTCTCATTATTGCTCCTAAGCAGGGTTTGTCTGCTGCTATCTCCCAGAAATTAATGGCTGGAGTCCTTGGGTTGGGTGTGTCCTTTCCAGATTTTGTTTTCTGATTTGTTCTCTCTGAGCTTGATTCCGCCATGAGAATTCCGTTTCCCCCACTGAGGATTTCCTTTTCTCTTGAACCCGAACGTATTAAATCCTATCCATCCTTTAGGATCCAACAAAAGTATCACCCTATGCCTTCCCTTCCAGGAAGTCTTTCCTAATCATGGCAGCCCAAAGGAAATTCTCTTTTCTCTGCTGAAAGAGCACAAAATCATTACCACTCAGTAAACGAAGTGAAGACAACTGCCTTGAGACAAAACAATCTCCCCATCATCAGAGATGTTCAAACAGTGGCAAGATGAACACTTTTCAGGGATGTTTTGGAGAAGACTCATATATCAGGAAGAGGATTTGAACTGTATGAACTCTGAGGTGCCTCCCAATTCTGAAATCCTGGAATTTAAATTAATTACATATTGCCTCATGACATTTCTTACATTATTAGTTAACTTAGTTAACTTTCCCCAAATGACTATAAGGTCCTTGAAGGCAGAGATTTTTGTAATCATAGGGCACAGTACTCAGGATATAGGCTGAGTATGTTGTAGGTGCTTAAGAATTACCTGAATAAACCAATGAAGATTGAAGGCACAACTTTTGGAGGGCCAAGCGAATTATTTTACACTGAGTACAATGTCTGTGCAGGCCATTTGTTTAGAATCTTAGAATTTTGAACTGGGAAGGGAACTTGGAATGTAGATCATCAGAACATAGAATGTTAGAACTGGCAAGGGTGTTAGAGTGTATAATGTTAGGACACATGCCATTAGATCTAGAAGGCACTTTGAAAGTCAACAAATTAAACCAACAAACATTTATTAAATGCCACTAGTACCAGGCACTAAGCTCTGGTGATCCAATGAAGGGCATAAAGAATCCTTGATTTCAAGAAGCTCATATTTTAATGGAAGATACAGCCTAGAAATTACAAACAAGCTATATACAGGGTAAATTTAAGGTGATTTGGGGTGGCTAGGTGATGCAGTAGATAGAACGTTGGACTTGGAAACAGGAAGACTCATCTACTTGAGTTCAATTCTGGCCTCAGACACTTACTAGCTGTGTGACCCTAGGCAGGTCACTTAATCCTGTTTGCCTCAGTTCCTCATCTGTAAAAGAATAAGCAGAGAAGGAAATGGCAAACCACTCCAATATCTTTGCCAAGAAAACCCTGAAATGGGGACAAGAAGAGTCAGACACGACTGAAAATGACTGAAAAACAAAAGAAGTGATTTTAAGGAAGGCACTAGCATTAAAGGGGAAAGACTTATCGTAGAAAGTGGGATTTTATCTGAGCCGTGAAGGAAGCTAGAGAACCAGGAGGTAGAGACAAGGAAGGAGAGATTTCCAGGATTGGAGGATAGCCAGTGAGAAAATGTAATGTCTTGTTAGAGGAGCAGAAAGGAGGCTAGTGTACTTGGGTCATAGAGTATGTAGAGGGCAGTAAAGCACAAGAAGGCTAGAAAGTTAGGAAGGGGACAGGTAATGAAGGGTCTTAAAAACCAGATGATTTTCTATTTGATCCTGGGCAGCAATAAGGAGATAGCAGAATTTATTTAGTAAGGAGATTGACTCGATTAGATATAGAGAGTTCAAGCAAAGTGAAGTGTCTTAAATGGAAGGGATCTTTAATACTTGACTGACTTCCTCTTTTTCCCTCTTATTAAGATAGTTTACTTTCCCCCCAATTACATGTTAAAATGAATTTTTTCCATTTTTTTTTCCATTTTGAGTTCCAAATTCTATTCCTCTGCTCCTCCTTCCCCAAATAATCAGATATAGGTTATAAATGTGCAGTCATGTAAAACATTTCCATATTAGTCATTTTGTACAAGTAGACATGATTAAAAGAAAAAGAAAGAAAGTCAAAAATAGCATGCTTCAGTTTGTATTCAAACAATATCAGTTCTTTCTCTGGAGGTGGATAGTAAGCTTCATTGTTAGTCTTTTGTGACTGTCTTGCATCATCGTATTGCCGAGAATAGCTCAGTCATTCACAGTTCTTATATACAGCTCTTACCATATACAATGTTCTCCTGGTTCTGTTCACTACACTTTGCATGGGGTCATGTAAGTCTTTCCAGGTTGTTCTGAAATCATCCTGCTTATCGTATCTTATAGCACAATAATATTCTATCACAATCATATACCACAGCTTATTTAGCCATTCAGCAATCTGTGGGCATCTTTTTGATGTCCAATTCTTAGCTACCACCTTCCCCCTCCCCGCCTTTTGATGTGTTTGGGATTTAGACCTAGCTGTGATATTGCTGGATCAAAAGGTTTGCATAGTTTTGTAGTCCTTTGGGCACAGTTCTGAATTGCTCTCCAGCATGGTTGGATCAGTTCACAGCTCCACCCACAGTGCGTTAGTGCTCTGCTTTTCCTATAACCCCTCCAACATCCATTTTCTTTTTTTTTGTCTTATTAGCCAATCTGATACATGTGAGGTGGTACCTTAGAATTGTTTTAATTTGAATTTGTCCAATTAATAGTGATTTAGAGCATTTTTATGTGACTACATGATTTCTTTGTCTGGAAACTGCCTGTTTGTAGCCTTTGACCATTTATTAACTGGGAATGACTTGTATTCTTATAAATTTGACTCAATTCTCTATATATTTGAGAAATGAGGCTTTTATCAGAGACACCTGTTGCAAAATCCCCCTCCCCCAGTTTTCTGATTTCCTTTTAATTTTGGTTGCATTGGTTTTGTTTGTGTAAAAACTTTTAAATTTTATATAATCAAAATGATCTATTTTGTAATATTCTCTATATTTTCTTTGTTCTTAAATTCTTCCTTTATCCATAGAAGTGACAAATAATATTCCATGATCTCCTAATTTGCTTACGGTATCACGCTTTATGTGTAAATCATATACCCATTTTAACCTTGTCTTAGTAATACAGAGTGAGAAATTGATCTACATCTAGTTATTGCCATGCTGTTTTCCAGTTTTCCTAGACCTTTTGTCAAATAATGAGTTTTTGTTTCAAAAACTTGGATCTTTGGGTTTATCATATACTAGATTACCATGGTCATATACTATAATGTAATGTATACCAAATCGATTACATTGATCCACCACTCAATTTCTTAGTACCAGATTGTTTTGGTAATTACCACTTTATAATACAGTTTGAGATCCGGCATGGCTAGACTGCCTTCCTTTACGTTTTTTTCATTGATTCCCTTGATATCCTTGACATTTTGTTCTTCCAGACAAATTTTGCTCTTATTTTATATATCTCTATAAAATTATTTTCAATAGTCTGATTGGCATAATTAATTTAGGTAGAATTGTAATTTTTATTATATTGGCTCAGCCTACTCATGAACAATTAATATATTTCAAATTGTTGAGATCTGACTTTATTTGTGTGAAAAGTGTTTTATACAATTATCCCTTCCACACTGTGGGGGTTAGAGATATGGTGCCCCTGTGATTTGGAAAATCCATGTAAAATTTTTGGCCCTCCCTTTGTATCAGAAAAGTGTGAATTACTATTGTATTAACAGATAAAATATGCTGATATTATACAATATTATACATATATTTTATGCATTTCTGAGTTTCTAAACTTTTTCTGTGTCATCTGCTGGCTTTTGCATGTTGTTTGTGGCTTCTGCAAAACTCCTAGAAAATTCCCATTTGATTTCTTATGCCAACCCATAATGTATTGAAACCATGATGGGGAAAGTTGCAATGAGGAAGGGATAACTGTAATTGTGTCCATATAGTTCCTGGGTTTGTGGGTTTGTCTTGGCAAGTAGAGTCCCAAGTATTCAATATTGTCTACAGTTATTTTAAGTGGACTTTCTCCTTCTATCTCTAGCTGATGGACTTTGTTGGTAACATATAGAAATGTTGATGATTTGTGTGGGTTTATTTTGTATCCTGCAACTTTGCCAAAGTTGTAAATTATTTCAAGTTGTTTTGTAGTTGATCCTCTAGGATTCTCTAAGTATAACATCATGTCCTTTGCAAAGAGTGATAGTTTTGTTTCCTCATTGCCTATTCTAATTCCTGCAATTTCTTTTTCTTATAGCCATAGCTAACATTTCTAGTACAATTTTTAATAATAGAGGTGCTAATGGGCATCTTTGCTTCAGCCCTGATTGTATTGGAAAGGCTTCTAGCTTATCCTCATTACAGATAATGCTTGATGATGGTTTTAGATAAATATTACTTCTCATTTTAAGGTAAGCTCCACTTATTCCTGTGCTCTCTAGTGTTTTCATAGGTATGAATACTGATTTTGTCAAAGGCTTTTCCCACATCTATTGAGATAATTATATGATTTCTGTTGGTTTTGTTATTGATGTGGTCAATTATGCTGAAAGTTTTCCTAATACTGAACTAGACCTGTATTCCTGGTATAAATCCCACCTGGTCATAGTATATGATCCTTGTGATCAGCAGGATATAGTTTCCTTCCTTTTCTCTTTTAATTAGATCAAATTTTCTTTTGCTTTGTCTGAGACTGTAGAGGGCCAGCTCTGAGAAAGTCTATTCTGGGATAAGATACAGGCCAGGGGCCTGTTCTTGCTCTTGGGCTGATAACTTGGCATGTGAGGTCTCCATCTCTCCCTTGGCATGCACGTGCTGCTGAGGATGAAGGCTCTTCAAGCCTCCTCAGTAACACGTGCTCTCTCCAAAACCCCCATGGCACACACGTGCTAAATACCACCTGTGGGCTATTAACACAATATTGTTTACAGGCAAAAGGGGAACAAAAGCACGAGGAAGTCATGCATTATGCAAATGCCTTACACATGGATTTCTTGATTCTGCTTGCCTAAAAAAGTATATAAGCCCTATCCCTCAGTTTAATAAATGGAGCTGTTCTTTACTCTTCCACCTGGCCCGTGTTTTCTTTTCACTCTCCACAGCATTCGGCCATCTCCGGCCATTTCGATGCCACAGCTGTTGGTGGCATGAGACCATGATTTCTACCCCTGCTTTCTTTGCTTCAGTTGAAGCATAATAGATTCTGCTCTAGCCCCTTCTCTTTAGTCTGTGTGTCTCTTTGCTTCAGATATGTTTCTTGTAAACAACATATTGTAGGATTCTGGTTTTTAATCCATTCTGCTATTCATTTTATGGGTGAGTTTATCCTATTCGCATTTATAGTTACCATTACCAACTGTGTATTTCCCTCTATGCTATTTTCCCTTCGTTTATCCCTGATTCTCTCTTTTTCCCTCACCCTGTCCCTCTTCACATATGTTTTACTTCCGATCACCATCTCACCCAATCTGTCCTCCCTTTTATCATCCCTATCCCTTTTTTTACTTCCTTATAGGTTAAGATAGATTTCTATATGCAACTGAGTGTGTACGGTATTCCCTCTTTAAGCCAATTCTCATGATAGTGATTTAAGCTTTGGCCACCTCCCCCTGCCCCATCTTCCCTTCCATTATAGTAGCTCTTTCATGCCTTTTTTATGTGGGATAATTTACCCAATTCTATCTTCCCCCTCCTTCTTCTTTTGGTGCATTCTTCTTTCTCATCCCTTTATTTTGTTTATTGGGGTATCATCCCATCAAAATCACCTTATATCTGCACCCTCTGTCTACATATACTCCTTTTAATTGTCCTTATAGTAATAAAGTTCTCAATAGTTACAAATATTATCTTGTCATATAGAAATATAAACAGTTTAACCTTATAGAATCTCTTCATGTTTTTTCTTGTTTCTTTTTTACCTTTTTATGTTTCCTTTGAGTCATATTTGGAGGTCAAGTTTTTTATTCAGCTCTGGTCTTTTAATTAGGAATGCTTGAAAGTCCTCTATTTCATTAAATATCTATTTTTGCCCCTGAAGGATTATATACAGTTTTGCTGGATAGGTGATTCTTGGTTATAATCCTAACTCCTTTGCCTTCATGGGTTATGTCATATTCCAAGCCCTCTGGTTCTTTAATGTGGAAGCTGCAAAATCCTGTATAATCCTGATTATAGTTTCACAATATTTGAATTGTTTCTTTTTGGCTGTTTGCAGTATTTTCTCATTGATCTGTGAGCTCTGGAATTTGGCTGTGATGTTCCTGGGAATTTTCAGGTGATGATGGGTGAATTCTATCAATTTCTATTTTGCCCTCTGGTTCCAGTAGCTGGGTAGTTTTCCTTGACAATTTCCTGAAAGATGTTGTCCAGGCTTTTTTTTTTTCTTAATCATGGCTTTCAGGTAGTCCAATAATTCTTAAATTATCTCTCCTGGATCTATTTTCCAGGTCAATTGTTTTTCCACTGAGAAATTTCACACATTCTCATTTATTTTTTATTTTTATTTTTTACTTTTTTGATTGTGTCTTTATCATATCTTGATGTCTCCTGGAGTCGTTAGCTTCCACTTCCTCAATTCTAGTTTTTAAGGATTTATTTTCTTCAGTGAGCTTCTATACTACCTTTTCCATTTGACCAATTCTATTTTTTAGAGAGTTATTTTCTTCAGTGAATTTTTTCTTTTTTCTTTTTGAGAGGGGAAGGCAGGGCATTGGGGTTGAGTGACTTGTCCAAGGTCACACAGCTAGTAAGTGTTTTAAATGTCTGAGGCCAGATTTGAACTCAGGTCCTCCTGACTCCAGGGCCTGTGCTCTACTCACTGCGCCACCTAGCTGCCCCATCTTCAGAGAATTTTTGTATATCTTTTTCCATGTTGTTAATTCTTCCCCCCTGCCCCGCCAATGATTCTCTTGTATTACTCTCATTTCTTTTCCCAATTTTTCTTCTACTTCTCTAATTTGCTCTTTAAAATCCCTTTTGAGCTCTTCTAAGAGTTCTTTTTGGGCCCGAGATCAAAGGCTTTTTGGACTTTGAGGCTTCAGGGTGACTTTCAGTAGTCAAGTTCTTTTTGTTTTGCTTTGTTTTTGGATCATTTTCCTGCCTATTTTGTGACTTGGTGCTTTTATGTGAGCGTTGGGCCCTGGTCCTGCACTGCTCCATGCTTTTTGTGCTGGGGCTCAGGGTCTTGCTGCTGGCTTTCACTGGACTTCAGGGTTTACATACTTGCTTGAGATGGAGGATAAATTTCCCTTCTGGCCTTTACTGGTGGGGAGGGGGAGTGGGGGTCTCTGTTGGCCTGCCCTGGGTGTGGGGTTTAGCTGCTGGCCTGCCCCAGGCTGTGGGACCCTGCTGCTGGGTTGCTATGAAAACAGAGTCTTTCTGCTGGCTGGCCCTGGAGGGGGAAGGGATCTTGTTGCTGGTTGGCCCCAGGGTGGAGGCTCACTACTGGTCAGCAATGGGCTGGGGCAAGTCTCACTAGTGGCCTGTCCTGGGGGTGGGCTCACTGGGATGGAGTCTTGATGCACTGGACAGAGTGGTCACTTGCCTAGCCGGCTTGCAGGAGGGTGGGGCCTCGCTGGTGGACTGCCTCAGTCTTGGAACCTTGCTGCAGGCCCCCCGCTGTGAGGCTGGCCGCTGCTGCTCTGGAACTTGGCTCCCCTCCTACCCAAGTGAGAAAGATCTTTCTTGCCAGCTGGTAAGCTGCTTCCCTGCTCCTAGGTCAATTCTGAGGCAGTTTTCGAGTTGTTTGGAGGGGAACTTGAAAGGGGTTTCCTTCCTCACTCTGCCATCCTGGTACTGGAAGTCCCCCAACTCCCTCTTTTTGCTGACTTCCAGAGAAGGGAAGTGACCTGCCTAAGATCACACAGCAAGTCAGTGGCAGAAGCAGGATTTAAAAAGCACTCCTATCAGCTTTGAAAACAAACAAAAAAGTTAGTGCAGCATCTAAACCTTTTTCAATTATTTCCAGGAAGTAACTTTTCTGATGGGCAAACAGAATATACCTGCTGAAGCTCACAAAAATTATCAAAACTGAGTGATTATCGTAAAGCTGCTCTACTGGAAACACACAGAAAATCCTTTCCTAGTCCAAGATATCAATGTTCAGCCATCCCCAACAAGGTTAATTGACCAAACAGAAAGAGACACTGTGTATCATTATAGATCTCTGAGGATACCCACTTTCTCTTGCACATGTTTACTGTTCATCACTCTTTGGCTTATGTTAGCACATTTAAAATGAAATAAGGAGAGGATGGCTAGGTGCAGTTAGGTGGAGCTAGGATAGAGCACTGGGCTTGGAATCAGAAAGACATCTTCATGAGTTCAAACCTGGCCTCAGGCACTTACTAGTTGTGTGACTTTGGATGGGTCACTTAAACCTGTTTGCCTCAGTTTTCTCATCTGTAAAATGAGCTGGCAAAGGAAATGGCAAACCTCTCCACTATCTTTGCTAAGTCCACAGGGTCAAAAAGAATCAGACACGACTGGACCACAATGAGGAAAGTACACAAAGCTGAGAGAGATAACTAGCGTGATAGATCATGAATCACTTTTCAAATTATACTCAGTGGCTAAAATGGCTAAAGTGAATAGAATGAAATTGACTTACATCTATAATTTCAAGGATCTGTGATTTCATTCATATGCTTCTTCCCTTGACACATATTGCAAATCTTCTACACTTTGTAAGACCCTGTCATAACTTGATGTTGCTGAAAAAAGTTGTCACTTAGTGGCCACCTTCTAGGGATGCCCCTCCCTAGGTGGGATTACCTGTAGCATTAGGGTGATCAAAGATCTTCCCCAGGCCTCAGGTGGGACTAGGTGGGAAAGCTTGATTATATCTTTGTTTGTAAGTAAGCCTAAAGCCTCTACTTACCAGGTACCAAGAGGATTTGTGTGTGAAGTCCTCAGGGCCCTAAGGGGAGTTGCTAAGACCTGAGCCAATGGTATGTGCACTGAGTTCTAGTCAATCATGAATTCACCCAGTCAGAGACCTGAGTTCTAGCCAATCAGACACTGGCTAGAACTGTATATAAGGAGAGCCCAGAGTATGAGGGAACCAGAATTGAAGAGGGACAGAACTGAAGAGAAGCAGAACTGAAGGGAAGCAGAATTGAGAAGCAGACATCAAGAAGACATCGAGGCAGCAGACATCGAGAGGGTGCTGAAGAGCAGACATTGAGAGAGCCAAGGTTGACAGAGCTGCAGAAGAGAGTGCTGGGCAGAGAGTTGATTCATGAGTGATTGTTTACAGGAAGGGCCTAGCAGGGGGGAAGGTTACAGGATGACTTGGTCCCTTGCTATAATACTGTGTTATAATTTCCTCGTTGCTACATTGAGGTGGGCTTACTGGTTCTAGAATATAATTACTGCTATGTTGAATTGGAGTGGCTGGTCTTGGGATTGGATCGTCTGGTGTCTAAATAAATGTTATGCTTCCTCCACCTTATATCTAGAGTGTTTTTCATACTTTGCAATTCTGAACCATTCAGGCATGTTTGTGGTCATCCTTGAGGTCATGAATCTTGCCTTACTGATAAATTATCTGGTGGCCTTCCTTCTAGGGATGCCCCTCTCTAGGTGGGATTACTTGGTGGCCAGCTTCTAGGGATGCCTGAATTAAAAGTCTTCCCAGTTTGATAGGACCTGCTAGAGCTTGTGCTCTGAAAACAGAGTAATTGAGAGTCTGGAGTTATCTCTATGCTATGAGGATGATTCAGGGGAAGATAAAATGTAACAGGGTTGAATGTACAGCCTTACAGAAGTTACCAAAATAATATCTGCAGGAATATAGGAAGAATGGGGGCCCTTGTTTGGCAGTAGTTCATTGAAAGAAGACCTAAGGGGAGACTGATTTTTCTTACCTATAAAATTAGGTGTGTGTGTGTGTGTGTGTGTGTGTGTGTTCATTATAGTCTCTCCAGAGTCCTTTGCCAATCTAAACATCCTCCAGGATTCTGGAATGGGAAGGCAGAGAACAGAGACATACACAAAAAAGATACTAGAGGTGGACAAAAACAGAGTTACAAGGGGGTAGAACATTGTACCTCCTGGATGGCTGGGGCTGGGACCCTGCATGAGGAGGGAGAAAGAATGAAAAGAGAACATCTCACAGGTTTTTTGCTTGGAGTTGTTTGGAGGGGAATTTGGGAGAGCTGCAGGGCATTCCTTCCTTACTCCGAGGCCGTATATGGCCTTAATTGACTTGCCCAGGGTCACATAGCTCCCCTTAGGTCTTTTTTGAAGATCAAGAATAAATTCACATTTGATCAATGAACTATATCTGTTAGAGGCCATTGAAAAGTCAGCAGGTCACCAAGTCTCTGGTCTAAATCTTTCATAACACCTTGCAGAAAAGTTAAGTGACTTGTTAAGATGTCCCAGAGGCATGCATGGTGGTGCGGTGGATAGAGCATGAGGCCTGGACTCTGAGTCCATATGTGGCCTCAGGTGCTTACTAGAAGGTGACTCTGAGCAAGTCACTTATGCTCTTTGCCTCAGTTTCCTCAACTGTAATAATAGCACTCTCCTCCCAGGGTTGCTGTGAGGATAAATGAGGTGATATTTGTAAAGTGGCTGGCACATTCATAAATGCTTATTTCTTCTCTTCATCACAGGAGAAGGCAGGATTCGAAGCTGGGTCCTCTGACTCGAAGTCTGTATCTCTTCCCTCTGCATCATACTTCCTCCCCAGTGCTTAGTTATGACTCTGTATCTATCTGACCCTGGTCAACCTGCTCTGTCTCTTTTTGCTGTTGTTGTTGTTCACTTGTTTCAGTTGCATCTGACTCTTGGTGACCCCATTTGGAATTTTCTTGGCAAGGATACTGGAGTGATTTGCAATTTCCTTCTCCAGCTCATTTTACAGTGGAGGAAACTGAGGCAAACAGGGTTAAGTGACTTTCCCTGGGTCACACAGGTAGTGATTGTGTGAGCTAGATTTGAACTCAGGCTTCCTGACTCTAGGCTGGGCACTGCCCACCTAGCTCTAGACCTCAAGTTTCTTATTTTGTTGGATGAAGGCGTTGGACTAGTTAAATGGCTTAGAGTTCTTTCTCCAGCTAAGGTCTGTGATAATCCACTCTGCAATTATAAGGCCAATTCAGAGAAAATAAGGGAAAGGAGATGATGCCTGACAGAGGCCCAATGGGTATAATAAACATGACTGATCTCAGATAGGAATTTTTTACCTAACAAACTATTCCATGTGATCCTGCCTAATTTTAGGTGGCACTTTAACTTCTCAAAGAACTTAACCATCACTTTTAAACTTATCTGATCCTTAGACAAAGCATTGACTACTATGTCCACTTGACAGATGTAGAAACTGATATGCAGAGAAATGAAGTGAAATCAGGAGGACCTGAGTTCAAATCCAGCCTTGATACACTTACTAGCTATGTGACTTTGGGCAAGTCACTTAACCCCAATTGCCCCGCCTTCCCCCCTCCAAAAAAAAAGAAATGAACTGAGACAGAACTAGAATCCAGGACTCCTAACCTTGACATCTAGGTGAATCAGGAGCTGGATATTAACTGAGGATGACCCAAGTTCAAATCCTGTCTCAGACACTACTAGCTGCATGTTTCTAGTCAAGTCACTTAACCTCTCTGTGCCTCAGTTTCCTCATTTATAAAAACAAGTGGATTAAACTAGATAGCCTCCAAGGCCCTTTCAGGCTCTAAATTTATGATCCTATAAATCCTATGCTCTGACTATAATAGACTTCTTTCTTTCCATGTGTGAAAAATAGAAATATAAACTCAGACTTGAAAGTGGCCACAGAGATGCTTTACTTCCACTCCTCCCATTTTAGAGATGAAAAAGCTGAGGCCAAAAGAGATAAAATTCAAGGTTATGCTACTAGTCAGTAGCAGAGTCAGTTCTGAAACCCAGGTCTACTGGTTGACTTCCAGGTCCTATACTATTGGGAGGAAAAAGATTGGGTGACCTAGTTACTGATTATAAGGAGGCTCAGGTAAAGAAATAAAAGTGGCTTTAGATTAAAGAAGAAGGAGAAAGCAATCTGTATGAGGCCCTTAGAGAGCTTCTAGAAAGCAATGTAGCAGAGAGGGTGGACAGCATCAGTCAGGGATCACTCTTCACTGAGGGTTTTATGGTCCCTTAGGCAGACATAGGTAGAGATATAATAGATTATCGAATGGTTATTTCAAATGTATCATCAAATAGTCTATTTCCCCTGTTCAAACATTTTTAAATTCTATGGAAAACCCATAGGGTTTATTGCATTGTAAAAGCTATGGTCACCAGAAAAAAAAAGATACTCTTGAGATCATAAACCTGAGCAGTGTGTATGCTGGAGGTGACAGGTGAGGCAAATGCTGCTTTGGTAGACTAGACATCATTGGATCAACACTGCTTTAGAGCTAGGAGGAATCTCAGTTTTCACCGAGTCCAGGGTTCTCATTTTATAAATAGGGAAGCGGATGCATAGGGAGTTCAAGTAGGTTGCCCCATGCCAAACAAGGCAGATCTAGGAACAAAGGAGCAGCTGGGGTGCAGGGGAATGAGCATGGGGTTTGTTTTTGAGTTAGAGGACCTGGTTTCAAATCGTGATACTGTTGCTCACCAACTGTGTGACTTTGATCACTGCAATCCAATTCCACTGGCTTCCTTGCTGTTCCTTGCACTAGACACTCCATCTCCCTACTCCAGGCATTTTCACTGGCTGTCCCCCATGGCTAGAATTATCTCCCTTCTCATCCCTGCCTCTTAGTTTCCTTGGATTCCTTTAGTCTCAACTTCTGCAATAAGCCTTTCCCAGTCTCCTTTAATGTAGCGTCTCTCCTCTGAGACACCTCCTGATTTATCCTGTACATATCTTGTTGGCCTATGGTTGTTTGCATATTGTCTCTCCCTTCAGATTGTGAGCTCCTGGAGAACAGGAGCTCATAATTTTTTTTTCCTGTCTTTGTATTCCCAGCACTAAGCACAGTGCCTGGATACAGTAGGTGCTTAATAAATACTAGTTGACTGATTGGGTAAGTCATTGAATTTCTTTGGACCTCAGTTTTCTTATCTGTTAAAATGAAGGAACCGAGCTAGGTGACCCCTATGCTCCACTTCTACCATTCTGTCTTTTAAGGTCTCCTCTAGCTCTAAAATCTACAAATGAAATGGATTCCCTTTCTCCTTTTGTCTATTTCTCCTCTCTTTCCTCTTATGCTGGTACTTCTTGAATTACATTGTACCTTTAGGTCCCTACTTTTCCTCTCTTCTGATGCATTCTTTTTACAATTAGGAAAAAGCCAAGGTATGTAATCAGTTACTAGGCTTATATTAATAGGATTATAGGAATTAGAATTAAAAGGTAACAGACTTCTTTTCGTTCAATTATCTTTTGTTATATAAAGAAACTGAGACCCAGAAAAATGAATGACTTGCTTAAAGACACCCACATAGTTAAGTAGCATAGCAGATATTTGAACCCTGTTCTTCTGACTCCAAATCTAGGGCTCTTTCTATTAGCCTTAACAGCTTACTAGGACTTGTGCTCTGCTGACACACTTTTCCAAGGCTCAAAGCCACTTGTATGTCATGATGTCACATCTAAGAGGACATTACAGTGGAATAGACAGTTGTATAATTATACATACAAAATTTAATTCATTTATTTTTAAGTTATATTTTTATTTATTATATTTACATATTTATTTATATTCATTTAATATGTTGATAAATAAACTATATGGCATATACTTTATATACTATAAAAATTATATAGTAGTAAAAAATTAATACTTCTTGGTACCCCAGTATAATTCTGGGGATACATGCCAGACCCTATTTTCCTTCAAGCTAAGATCCCATATTTCTCTTCTTTCTCTTAGCCCAACTCCTAGTAAAAACTATCTATAGTTATTGCCTTTTTTTTCCCCTTTTTTTTACTCACTCTCCCGTCCTCTGCAATATGGCTTCCAACTGCATCACACAACTGAAATCTTCTCTCCAAAGTTACCAACAACTTTTTAATTGCCAAATGTGAGAGTCTTTTCTCAGTCTTCAGTCTTCTCATCTTATCTTCTGTATTTGATCCTGCTGACCACTCTTCTTTCCTAGATATTTTTCCCTCCCTGGATTTTCATGACATTATCCACTGTTTTCCTCAAAAACCACATTTTCCTCCTACCTGTCTGACTGCTGTATCTTAGTGCACTTTCCTGGCTCAGCCTCAATATCATTCCTCCTTAACTGTGGGTGGAAGCTGGTGCTATGTCCTGAGATCCCTTCTCATCTCTCTTTACACTCTTACTTGATGACCTCCTTAGCTCCTATGGGTTTAATTATAATTTCTATGCAGGTGACTCACAGGTCTGTATAGACAGTCCTAGTGTCTTTCCTGGGCTCCATCCCTACATTGCCAACTGCCTACTGAATATTTGAAACTGTATATCCTGGAGACCTCTCAAACTCAATACATCCAAAACAAAACTTATTATTTTCCTTCCCCAAACCATCCTTCTTTCAAACTTCCCCAATTTTGACAAGGGCACCACTATTCTTGACATTATCCTCAGCTCCTCACTCTCCCTTTACACCCCCTATATCCAGTAAGTTGCCAAATATTATCGGCTTGATCTCCATGACAGCTCTTTCATCTGATCCCTTGTCTCTTGGTACACAGCCACCACTTCAGTTCAGGCCTCCATCCCCTCTCACCTGTTGCAATGATCTCCTAATTTGTCTCCCTGATTCAAGTCCCTCCCCACTCCAGTTCCTCTTACATACTGCTGCCAAAATGATTCTCCTTCTGTGCGGATCTGACCGTGTCACTTCCCTACTCAGGAAACTCCCACGGTTTCCTCTTCCCTCTAGGACAAAATACAAAATCTTTTTTTGGCTTTTAAAACCCTTCAGACCCTACTATACATTACTCTCATTTCCACACTCTACAATCCAATCAAACTGGCCTTGTCTCTGTTCCTCAAACAGAATTTTAGTTCCTGTAGCCTGCCTTTGTACTTGGCCATTACCCCTTCCTGGAATTCCACCTCTCCTTCATCTCCACCTCATAGAATTCCTTGAGGCTGCTCCAGTACCACATTTTCTACAGGAAACCTTTCCTGTTCCCCCCCTCCCCACCAACTGCTAGTGCATTCTCTCCTAACTGAATTGTATTTCATTACATCATACTTACTCTGAATTTATTTGGTATATATTTCTATATGTGTGCATTGTCTCCCATAAATTTAAGCTCTTTAAGAACAGACATTGTTCATTTTTTACCTTCAGGAGTTAGCACAGTGTCTGGAACATAGGAGGCTAACTTAATAAATTCCTGTTGATCGATTGACACAATATACAGCAATATACAGTCAGCTGTAGGAGCTCTCGAAAGCTAATTGTTAAATTTTCAGTGTGAGCATTTATGTCTCAGAGATGGGTAAACACCACAATTCAGGGCTTGATTTTTTTTTTGCTGATTGTTTAAACTTAAGAAAGTGATGGAGAAATGTTAATGATAGGCTAAACTTTTAAACTTAAAGTATGTCATAGGTACATTTTTAAATATTTGCCAGCACACCACTGACAATCTGTCTTAAAGCCTTGGGGTAGAGTGGAGAGATTATTGGTTCTGGAGTCAGACACCTGGGTTCTAACAGATACTAGTTTTGTGACCATGGGCAAATCATTAGCTTCTGTTTCTTCATGTGTGAAATGGAGATAATGATGTGCACCCTATCGGTACTGCAAAGATCTTATGGGTAAATCTCTTTGCATATCTTAAAGCATTGTAGACATGTAAGATACTACCATAGTGTAGGGGCTCAGTCCTTGCAAAATGATTGAGTTAAAGTGAACTTTTTGTTGTTTTGTTGTTCATTTGTTTTAATTGTGTCTGACTCTTGGTGACCCCATTTGGGATTTTCTTGGCAAAGATGCTGGAGTGGTTTGCCGTTTCCTTCTCCAGCTCATTTTACAGATGAAGAAACTGAGGCAAAGGAGGTTAAGTGACTTGCACGGGGTAGCACAGCTACTAAGTGTCTGAGGCCAGATTTGAACTTAGGAAGAGGAATCTTTCTGACTCCAGGCCTGGCACTTTCTCCACCTACCTGCCCATTTTACCATAAGGTATGGGTAAAAGAAGATATGTACAAAAGGACTTTGGACACATTTACTAATGTCAGAACAATATAATTGTCACCCCAACTTGCTTATGAAGTAGGAAAAATATCCCGTATTTTTCTGGATCTTCCGCAGTGCCTGCATTGGTAATTGCTTATTAATTATTAATTACGAAGCCTCAATCTGAAGTATCTAACAAATCAGAGATACTCCTTAGGGTTCATTAAATTAGGATTAGAAAAAGTCATAGAATGTTAGAGTCAGAAGGAATGTTGGAACATAGGACAGAGAATGTTAAAGTAAGGGACTTCAGACACTAGGGTGTTAGAACACAGCTATACTATGCTATACATATCTCTTTCCCACATTCAAACTCAGTATCTTGTCTTCAAGACAAGATGGGTCTCACCATTGTGCAGTCACATAAGTTGTCCCTCATGCTTGGAATACGCTACCTCCTCAGCTCTGTGGCTCTGAGGCTTCCGTGAAGCCTCCTTTGAGCCTCTTAATTGCCTTTTCAAATTATCTTTATTTTACTTATCTTGCATAAATCATATATCCCCCTATAGAATATATTTATAAGCTTCTTGGGGTCAGGGCTGTCTTCTTTCTGTTTTGTGTTCCTACCTCAGTGCTCTGCACATAGCAGGTGCTTAATAAATATTTGCTAAATTGAATGGAATAGGACATGAGAGCTGGGAGTTTTAAAATATAGATCATGAAATGTTATAGCTGTAAGTAAGCTTAGAACCTAGAACATTAGAATGAGGATCATATTTCATAGCCCAGAAAACCCTCTAATTTTTAGGCCTAGTCTTTCTTAAGACATGCTGTGTCTTAGTCACTCTCCCATTTCCAGAATCTCAGGTGACCCTTCTATGCTGGTGTTATAAGTGCTTCCCCCCACATGTAGCTTGAGGCAGGAAATTGTGTGTTTCATTGTCATTGTCAGGTAGAATAAATATTTCTAGTGTCTTCTACCACTTTTCTCCAAGGGAGACTTTATTAACCACCAGGAATAGAATCAGGAAGTTTGGCCACTCTGATCTCCTTAGAGAGAGAATTATATTTGTCTGCTCCCTTAAGTATTATTAATAATTGGGAAATTGTTTTCAGGTTTAAATTAACTTCAGATTGCTGTCTCATTAATAGGGGAAAGGAGAACCCTAAGTTTTATATCCAAGGCTTGACTGCTTTCCTACCAAATATCAGTTCTACAATGAACACACATAATAAGTAACAAAGAAACCCATTTATCCAAGTCTATAACAAACAGAAATCAGAGCAAATGCATATATATATATATAATATAATATATGGATGTATATGTATACATATGTATATGCATATAGGTACACAAATATGTGTATGTATGTGTATATGTATGTATGTATCTCTCTATAGCTATCAGACAATACAGAGTGAAGGAGCTCTCCCATTGGGGATAAGGTAACTCAGCTTGAGAGAGAGACAGAGACAAAGAGACAGAGATAGATACACACACACACACACACACACACACACACACACACACACACATACACGTACACAGAGAGAGAGAGAGAGAGTCCTAAATGTGACTCAATGGGAAGTTTCTCTAAATGGAGCAAGATGGGATAGGATAGGAATATGATAGAGGCTGCCAGCTACTCTCATATTGGCTTCTTTCCAGAGTCTTTTCCTTCAGCAACCAGAAGAGAGGTGGTCATCTTCCACTTTCTCTCTTGAAGCTGGAAGTCAGAAGCACTCAGAGCCTGAAGCCTGAAGAGAGAAGAGAGCCTGAAGACACTCTTGAGCTCTAAGAAGAATGAACTTCTCTTCTCTCCTATTCTCACTAACTCTGCTCTGCCTCTCCTACAGGTGCAGGGTATTGATCTTCTCCAATGAAGAGAGAGTCCCATTCTAATGGGTTTTAGGTTTACACTAGCAGCTTACATTTCTTATGCAACTTCATTGATTGAGTCTCTGATACCTGTGACATTGAAGGTGTGAAAACAATGAGATGTATCTGAAATGAGAACTTGAACCTCCATATGATACTCGGCTCTCTTCAGCATCCTTGAGCTTTCCTGTTGCATGAAAATAATGTACCACCCATCAAAACTAAGAGGAATAGCAAGAACAAGGGACAGCCTCTCAAAGGACCATTGTGAACTTCTTCCTTCATTGTACCTGAGGCTTTGGACATCTCTGGTATTATCCATTCTTTGTCTTTCCTTGTCCCATTTTGGAGTGCCACCCACTACCCTAGTGGAAAGGAGTTATGGCCTTATCTGTCCTTCCCTTGTTGTCTCTGCTTCTCATTCCATGTTTCTAACCTTGGATATCTCCAGTTAAGTCACATGACCTTAATTTAAATGGGTCTTCTAGTTTGCTTCACTAGATTATCTAACGCAACTACGATTGTCCTTTTCAGTCTCAGCAGTAGATCATCTCAACATAAAATATTATGGCTGGATGGGAACATAGAAGTCAACTGCTATAATTTTTAATATAGATTTTAAAAATAACTGTTTACCTAATGTCTTTTTGTTTTATTTCATTTTATTTTTTTGAAAATTGCAGTAATTATGATGGTGCACACCTATTGAATTAATAAGATACCTTAGCTGACTAGAGGTTAGTGGCACAGTTGGTAGAGTACTGGACTTGAAATCAAAAAGACTTAGTTTCATGAGCTCAATCTGTCCTCAGACACTTTTGTGACCCTGGACAAGTCACTTAACCCTATTTGCTTCAATTCCTCCTCTGTAAAACAAGCTGGAGAAAGAAATGCAAACCACTCCAGTATCTTTGCCAAGAAAAACCAGAATAGGATCAGGAAGAGTCAGACATGACTGAATAACAACAGCCAACTGATTGCCAATACTAATGCTTTTGATATTAAACTGGTGCTGAAAGGCCCAGATGATAATAAGCAGAGAATTACTTTAGTGGCCATTGGTCTGTTTCTGCCAGTACTCAGTAGAAGCAAGGAGGAAACAGAGTAGATCTGAGGGCATGGTGACTATGGCACACCCAAGAGGGCTGAAGTTACAACTATAAGGGGGAACAAAGTACAATAGAAAAACAGGATGTGTTGATTGGGGTGTGACTCAACAAACTGGTATATGGATGTGATGGAATATTTCTGAGTCACAAGAAACTATGAACATGAAGAATATAGGGAGTCATGGGAATACATGAATCAATGCAAAATGAAGTAGTAGAATCAGGAAAACGATATGCACAATGACTACGACAACATAAATGAAAAGAATGACAATGACAAACTCAAAGTGAACACTGTGTAATTATGATAACCAAGCTTGGCTCTTGAAAACAGATATGAAACAGACCTCCCTTCCTTAAGGTTTGCAATGGAGGCTATGGTTGTGGAACACTGTTGGACTTTTGTTATAAAAGATGACTGAGCAGGAGAGGAGGTAGGGATATATATGGAAATAAAGGTCAAATGAAAACCAAAGATGTCAATCAATAAAAGGGGAAAAAAGGCAATGTGGCATTATGGAAAAAAACAGGACCAGGGATCAAGAGAACTGGATTCTAATCCCAGCTTTGCTATTAACTAATGGTAGTACCTTAGGTCGTTTTTCTCTGGGCCTTAGTTTCCTTAGGTATAAAATGAGAGAATGTAAAATAGGTCCTTTCTGACTGTATATATAATATACAATAGCTTTATAGAGCTATGTAGTATTTCCCTCATTCCCTTTGGTTTATGCACTTGCTTTTAGGTCAATAAATTGATGTCAACAGATAAATAAATAAAGTACTTTCCTCATTCCCTTTGGTTTATGTAATTGTTTTTATGTCAATAAATTGATGTCAACAGATAAATAACTGTTATATAATCTAACACCTTACAGGAATCCTTGAATTCTGGAATTCCAAAGTCACAAGTAGTGTGACTTTGGGTAAGTTATTAAACCACCCTGGGCCTCAGTTTCCTCTTCTGTAAAATGAGGGGGTTGAGCTAGGTGATCTCTAAGAGCTCTACCAGCTCTAAATTCTCTGCTTTTATAAGACTATGCATAGGGCATTAGACAACCAAAGCTTTTGAGCATGGCTTTTAATTATCTACTAGCCCTGTACCCCATGTCAAGTTAACCAGATACTTATACGTGATGCCCTTTTGCAACCCAGGGTTCTTGACAGACAAGTCTCTTTCTGGAATCCAAAGGTGCAGAGCTGAGGAGCATGAGTTATTAATACAAGGTCTGCTCTTGCTCTCCCTAACAACGCCTCTGCTTGCGGCAGACATCATTACGTTCTAATGAAACACAGGGCCTTTGGCTAGCTCATGCCCCAAATGTACTGCATTAGCCTGCTCTTCCTGGAGCCCTGCTGGCCCCAGGCCAAGAAGGCTGAGAATGGCAAACAATGATGTGGTGATGCAGAGAATTAGAAAGAAAATAATCTCTTCTTAGACAGTGCAAATACAGTAATTTGTATACTTGCCCTTTTGTATTTGATTTCAAGTAAGGCCTTTCTTTTTTCTATTTGTGGATATTTAATAGTCTTCAGTGAGTGCTGGAGCATCCTGGCTTTTAAATTCTGCATTTTGATCAGTGTGGTAGAAAACCACATACCAAATCATCTGGAGATTAATTCTCCTGTGTCTCTATGACTTTGTTTCCAAACTCTTCTTGGCATCTCCTGGGCTTCCCACATAAACCCACAGCTTTAAAACCTATCTTAAGTTTAATCTAGGAAGGAACAGTTGCTGCTTAGAAGCAGATTCTGGATCCATGTAATGAGGAACTTCCTAATAACTAGAGCTGTCCAGGAACAGGAAAAGCAGCTTTATGAGTTCTCCATCACTGGAGGTATTTCAGTAAAGGCTGTGTGGTGGCTTTCTAGGGATGCTATAGAGGGGGTTCGTGCTTTAGGTTATCGGTTAGATTCAATTTAACAAAAAATCTGCTCAATGCCCACTGTATGTGTTGGGAGAGATAAAAAAGACTCCTGCTTTGTGGAACTGAGTAGCCATGGAAATCAAAGATTTGAAGAGATGGAAGGGACTGCAGAGGTTATCTAGGCCAAACTGTGCCCATACAGGGATCCCTTCTAAAATTTTCCTAACAAGTAGTTATTTAACCTGTGTTTGAATATAAGTAACATTAGAATGTAAGCTCTTTGAGGGAAAAAACTTTATTTTCTTTTAAAATTTCCTTTCTTTTTTCTCCTTTTTTATTAATGAACATTTATATTTTCTTCCTTCCACCAATCCCCCATGACCCCAACTGAAAAAAGAAGAAAGACAAAATTCTTATGACAAATATGCATAGCCAAGCAAAACAAATTCATCCAGTGCCTATGTCCAAAAATGTATGTCTCATTCTGCATCTTGAGACATCACCTTCTATCAGGAGGCGGATAGTATTCTTCATGAATAGTCCTCTTGAATCATGGTTGGTCACTGTATTGATTCCAGAGTTCTTATGTCTTTCTAAGTTTTTGTCTTTGCAATGTGGTTGTTCTCGTATTCATTGTTCTCCTGGTTCTGCTCACTTCACTTGGTATTGGCTCATGCAAGTCTTCCCAGGTTTCTCTGGAACTATCTAATTCATCATTTCTTGTGATCACATATGATACTTTGCTCAGCTCTTTCTCAATTAGTGGCTACCTACTTAATTTCCATTTTCTGGTTACTATGAAAAGAGCTACTATACATATTTTTGTACAGATAGGGACTTTTCCTCTTTTTGTGAGTGCTTTGGGGGTATAGGCCTGGTAGTGACACCACTTGGTCAAAGGGTAACCCCAGTTTAATTGTTTTTTGGACATAGCCACAAACTGCTTTTCAGAAAGGCTAGACCAATTCACAGCTCCACCAAAGTACATTACCCAAGTACGTTTGGCAGGGTCTGTTTTTGTTTTTCTTCACACCCCTGGCACTTAGCACAGCAATGTAACGAATGCTGGTTGATTGATTGAGAAGGAACTCATAACTTTCCAATGAGGTCCATTCAATCTTTGAATAACTCTAATTATCAGATTTTTATTTCTATTGAGCCAAAATCTGCTTCAGCAACCTCCACTCATAGCTCTTAGTTTAGCTTTCCTGGACCAAGATGAACTAACCTAATTTCTCTTCCATCAAGAGAGCCTTTTATATGAACAAAGATAGGAAGTATGTAGTCCCTAAAGCTTCTCTTCTACAGGCCAAATGGTTCCCATTTTCTCCAACTCCAACTCCTCTTATTACATTGTCTCAAGGCCCATAGCTGTTTTCCAACTTCTCAGTGCTCTTCCTAAAATGTAACACCTAGAACTGGAAAGAATGTTCCAGATATAGTCTGACCAGGGTCATCCAAGGGCAGTTTTGTTCATTGTTTACATATTACTGGGGCAGTTTCTAACCTGAGCTAAGTATGGCATCAAAAATGCCTGTGGGTGTAGGAGCCAAGATGGCGGCTGGTAAGCACGGACTAGAGTGAGCTCCGTACCCAAGTCCCTCCAAAAACCTATAAAAATGGCTCTGAACCAATTCTAGAACGGCAGAACCCACAGAACAGCAGAGGGAAGCAGGGCTCCAGCCCAGGACAGCCCGGATGGTCTCTGGGTGAGCTCTATTCCACACGGAGCTGGGAGCTGGGAGCTGGGAGCTGGGAACGGAGTGGAGCAGAGCCCAGCCTGAGCGGCGTGGACGATCCAGACCGGAAGCCGGGCGGAGGGGGCCCTAGCGCCCTGAATATGTGAGCTGCGGCACAAAAATGCCTGTGAAAGGGGTCCTTTCACATTTTAAAAATCCAATATTTTCTGAACACTTTTCATTTACTAATGGACGCAATTTGGTTAGACGATTCATTGAAAGTCAAAATTAGCTGATTACTGAATCAAGAGGGGAAGGATATAACGGATTCTTATTTCCCAGTGTCCTGTATTCATTTTTCCTTAATTTGGAAATCATCATCCATCAATTTGGTGTATCAGTGTTCTGTCCAAACAATCCCGTAGAGCTTTTCCTTATGATTTACGCCTGAACTATTTCCTTTCTGGAAGTCACCATGTTGATGGTTTTGAGTGTTTGAACATATGCCTCTGGGTTTTCCAGAGTACAGAAGATTACACAGATAGCCTTTACAGTGTGAAACTCCAGACTGATTCTTTTTTGAAGGCAAATTAGGCCATCTTTTGCCTCAATCCTCACTTAACCTTTAATTATGGAATGGATGTTGCCTCATACAAACTGAGACCTGGGAAAGACCTTAGCTTAAAAAGGCTGAGGTCTCCCACTGCAACTGGGGCCATCACCAGTTGTCCTGACCTGTGCCTTGCCAATGACTCTGGAGGAGACAGTGAGGCTGATAACTTTGCACAGCCCTGCTGCTTCACTTAAATCCAAGTCACTTGCAAGTCAAGGTATCACCCTATGATGTCATTGGTCCTCTTCAAGAACAAAGGGTGAACAATGACAGTACTTACCTGTACTGGATAAACTATAAAACATTTAGATAGAGTCTGTAAAACTCTGTTCTTCCTCTGTCATCTACTACCTGTGTAACCTTGAGAAAATCACATAACCTCTCTTGGCCTCAGTTTCCCCTCCTATATAATGAGGGGATTGGATTAGATGGCCTCTAAGATTCCCTGCAGCTCTTAATCCGTGAACTCAGAACTACAACATTTTCCAGCCTATACATGCCAATCGTAGGCTAAGAAAAGCCCTGGAGAGAGAGACAAAAAAAACTAGGATTTAGAGCTAGAAAGGATATTCCAGGTAAGAAAACTGAGGTCCAGAACATTTGTGATTTGCTATGGGTTAATCAAGTGGCCGATAGATGATGTGACAAAATATTAAGGGATTGTAGAAGAAACAGCACTGCACATTTATTCTTATGTCTTTGAATAGTATAATAACTAGCACTTTAAGGTTTGCAAAGTGCTTCATCATATTTCATCCTCACAACAACCCTTAGAGAGTTGAGAGGTAGGTGCTTTTATTATTCCATTTTACAGATAAGGAAATCGAAGCAGACAGAATTTAAGTACTTGTGCAGGGTCATACAGCATGTAGTTAGTAAGTATCTGAGCCTGGATATGAACTTGGGTCTTTTTGACTCCGGGTCCAGTACTCTATCCTATTAACCACATAGTTTCCCTTCAACACATGCACATTACTCTGTTAATTCATTTTTAATGAAATTTTGCTTTTTGAGCTTTCTGAAGAATCGTGTTTGAAATAAAGATCTAAATTGTCTTCTAAAATATCTTATAAACTTTTCCCCCCTTGGCCTATAAAATGTCCACCAGAGGGAGTGATGGCTCAGCCTTTTGTCCTTCCCACTCTCCCTGTGATTATTAGTTAACTATCTCTAGCACCCTAGGAAAGTACCCATTGAGGCTCAGTCACGTTTATCCAGTATCTGATATCAGCCCGTTTTGTACTTGGGTGTGCTTAAGACTTTTCCTCTCATTTTCTAGATCCTGGAAGGGAGAGGGGGAAGCTTTTAAGGTATTTCATAGCCATTTATGAATAGAAGTGTGAGTGATAGGGCAGATAGGGCAGAAGGAGTACTAGATTTGGATTCCAAAGACCTGGGTTTGAATTCTGGTGTTTCTATTTACTATCTGGGTGATCTTTGTCTCTTCCTTTGTGAGATGAGGGGAAGTAGATTTTGGGAGGGATGTTTGTTGTCTAAAGTTACCATCGGACCTTAGTTTCAGGGTAATATTAATAGGTGGAATACAAAATAGAGTGCTTAAAAATGATTTAATTCAACTATAATTTTACAGAGAAGGAAACCAAGTCCCAGAGAGGCAACTTCTCATTGCCAATGGAATGAAATATAACCTCCTCACCCTGGCATTCAAGGACTTCCAACCTATCTACTATGATGACCCGTCTCACAATCTCTATTTTCAGCCAAATGATGCTACTCACCCTCTTCTGTTTCCATTCTGACTTTTCCTATGTCTATATTTTTGCTCACACTGTTCCCCATACCTGGATTAGATTCTCCTCCAATGGTATGCTGGTAAATGTTTAATAAATGACTTTCTGAAAAAAAGTAGTACATGATACATTTTTAAGTTTAATCTGCATTAATATCATTTTCCGTCACTCTCTGAAGTCTGAACAATCAACAGAATATAAATAAAAGCTTTATTTGTATCATTTTGTTGATTTCCGAGGTGTAAATGCTCACATGGGAAGTTTAACAATTGGCTCACTGAGCTGGTTCACCTGGCTCCAGCACATTTTGTCTCAACTCCATCTGCTCCCTTCCTTCTTTTAAAGCTCCAAAGCAACTGTCAAGTCCTTTATGAAATCTTCTTGGATCACCCCTCCATACCCAGATAAAAATGAAGAAACTTCCTTCTACAAATTTTCTAAAGCACTTTGGACTTTTCTTTTATACTCATTCCTCTCTCCTTTGTATAATATTTATTTGTTTGTTCAGTTGTTTCAGTCATGTCTGACTCTTCGTGACTCCATTTTTCTTGGCAAAGATACTGGAGTGGTTTGCCATTTCCTTTTCCAGCTCATTTACAGATGAAGAAACTGAGGCAAAGAGGGTTAAGTGACTTGCCCCAGGTCACACAGCTAGTAAGCTTCTGAGAACAGATTTGAACTCATGAAGATGAGTCTTTCTGATTCCAAGCCCAGAACTCTATCCACTGTACCACCTAGCTGTCCCTTATTTATTTGTACACTTATCCTTTCCCCATTTAATTATAAGTACCCTGAGGACAAGACCTAAAGCATATTGTTTTCCCAAAGTTGAGCAAAGTGCTTTGTGTGCAAGAAAACCAATTACATGTTTGTTGTGTCGGCCAAGGTTGCGAGGCTAGATGATAATACACATTTATACAGCTCTTTGAACTTTATGCCTCTGCTTAGTTCTTGATACCTCATCTTGGAGTGGAAGGGAACCTGGGTTCCTAAAGGCTGAGCCAGTGGACCAAAAGAGCTGGCAGATCATACGGAGATAGAAAAAGCGTTACATTTGGTCCCACTGATGTCTTCAGCATGAGATTAGGCTTCAGTTCATTTCATTTCAGTTCAGTTCATTGCCAGGTTGGCCAAAGATGGAAGGATTTTTTTATTGGCCATAACAGTTCATGGAGACCAGCTATTATGGAAAGAGAACTCATAATCTGTATTGGTGGAGGGTTATCCTTTTGACTTTTCAATAGCGTTAGTTATAAGCCACTATCACAGGTGCTTCAGCATATCGTGGAGAGGGGAAGGTGTTCTGATTCCAAGGAAGGGATACTACTGTGGCTACCAACAGCAATAAAACACATTTCTAAAGAACTTTGGTGGGGTGTATGGGGTATTCGGGGAGTACTAACACCTCTGGTGTGAGTGCTTACTGAGCCCTTTTCAAGACTTCTCATCCACCTTTGGTGTCCGCCTCTCACCCAACTCACACTAGTAAGTTAGGTAGTGCAACAGATAGGGATACTGAAAGTTCTAACATTGAAGTGAATTATAAACCTTAGTATTGTAGATTTTGAGCTGGAAGAGCTCTTTGAGGGCAGGTGGTCCAATTATAGATGAGAAAATTGAGGCATAGAGAACTTAAGTGACCTGGGAAACTAGGTACATAGATTTAGAGCTGGAAGGGATCTTAGAGAACTTTGAATCCAACCCTCCTCCCATATCCCATTTCACGGAGAAGGAAACTAAGGCTCAGAGTAGCTAAATGGCTTGGCCATAGTCACACAGGAGGATGTGAACCCAGGTCTTCTGAATCCAAAGCCAGTCTTCTTCCCTCTTGCTACATTTTCAACACATCAAAGCTGCAATTGGATCCCAGGTCTCTCAGATTCCAAGCTTAGGCCATTTCTGATTACTCCATTACTTCTAGATTGTAGCAAGTCTGAGACTTGAGTCAACTGGGCAGGAAGAAATAAAATTAGCAGAAGCTTGTGGAAAGTCCCTTGATAAAGGAGCTAAATGACAGGATCTTTAATGAAAAAAAATGTTTGTTAAATGTCAGCTCTATGTGTGGTGACCAAAGAATCCAAGATTTTTTTTTTAAAGCTAGAAGGGATTTTAGAGATCATTTGATTCAGCCCATTCATCTTGTAGATGACCATACCGAGGTCCAGACAGTCATGCAGAGAGTCTGGGAGTCCATGACTCTTTCTAATGTAGTGCGTTATATACACAAAAGTGTGACACAGATCTTGTCTCATTTTCTGGTCCCACTCAACTAATATTTATTAAGCGCCTGCTATGTGCAAGATACAATGCAGCTGGTGATACAGAAACAAAAATGGAACAAGTCTTGTCTTAAGGAGATTGAATAAGTAAATTATGATGCAAAGGAGAGTGTGGGATTTGGAGTCAGAGGACTTGAGTTCTAATCCCATCTCTGCTATGAATGTCTGCATGACCTTGGACAAGTCACTTACCTTCTTAGCCTCAGTTTCCTCATTTGTAAAATGAGGGAGTTGGATTAGATGATCTCTGAGATTCCTTCCAGGTATTTACTTCACTTCCAGGATATATTCACTCCTTATCCATACTGCCTATACTAGGAGTCATCCTTCTCATCTCCAGTCCTGCTTCTGAACCTCCCCCCAACTCCTACCTTGGACTTTATCCTTGGGTCAGTTACTCTGATAGGTGATCTTTAGCCTTATTTTGCCCAGAACTAGGCCTCTGTGCCAGTGCTTGACCACCTTCTTAATACGCTACCTATTTTCCAGCTGTTTATTATGCTCTTCTACTACTCTCATAGCCCTGCAAACTTAGACTCCACACTTGGGTCCTCCATCTCTGATAAGTGAGCTTTCACTTTATCTTGTCAATAACAAAACATAGTACTTTCCTATCCCCTTTCAGCTTTCCTTTATAGGTTTCCCATTAGAATGGAAACTTCCTGAGTATAGAGACAGTCTTGCTTGTATTTGTGTCAGCACTTAGCACAGTACTCCCCACGTTGTCACAGTAAGCACTTAATGTTCTCTCTGTCTCTGTCTCTCTGTCTCTGTTAATCTGTCTGTCTCTCTCTGTGTGTCTCTGTTTGTCTCTGTCTCTCACTCTCTGTCTCTCTCCTGCTTTTTCCTCTTCTCTTTCTCCTCTACTTGTCTGTCTGATTATCTAGCTATCTAATTTATCATTTTAGAAACAAAAATATTTTCAAGAGGCCAGAGGACTAATAACTGTCTCTAGCTTTGGTTTCTAAGTAAAAAAGCCCTAAACTCTGCTACTTTGGCTTTTGACCACAAAGTCTCTCTGGGCTTTAAATTATCCTGGTGCTTGTTATTTGGGTTGTTATCTCATTGTTGTGGAATGTGACTATTTCTTTCTATGTCCAGAAAATTATGGTCTCCCATCCTGCCCAGATTTATGCCACATTTTATGGTTTACAAAATGCTTTCTCAACAAGAACTCTGTGGTAAAGGGAGTGCAAGCAGAATTCTTCTTTCACAAGTGAGCAAATTGAGGCTTAGAGATAAAGAAGTGCCTAGTTTGTGATAGTTAAGTGTAGCAGCTGAAATGTGAGCACAGGTCCTCCTAATACCAAGTTCAGTTGCATTTCTACTAAATCATGATGCATCCAGAGAACTGGATTCTCACAATATATTTTGTGTTATGTCACTGTTTTATAAGAAGCTCTCACGCCCACCCAGACATCTCACAGCTCTTTGCCTGACATAGATCACTCTCCTAAGCATTGTAGCTATGTCTTCTTCCCTTTATTGGGGCATAACCTCCTCAAGAGCAAGGCCTGTTTCTTATCTTTCTATTTTCCCCATGGCCTGGCATAATTCCTTACACATAGTAAGTGTTGAATCCAGAAAAAAATTTATGTGTTCCTCTAACCCTTCAAAATCAAGTTTTAGTTCCACTAAACTCAACAAGCCAGGTGACTCAAGAAACATAATTAAGTTGTCATTCAGAGGATCTCAGCGAAGTTTTAGTTCAGATGAGAGAAAAGGAAGGAAATATTAATTTCCTCTCCAGCTGCTTAAATCTGAAACTCTTCAAGTTTCAGGTGGCTGGCCCAACTCAGCAGAGTTTTTGATGTAAAATTGGTGTATGCATGACCCTGGCAGAGTGTGAGTACTTTATGTCCCTGGGAATTTAATGCACCTTGTGCATTGACTTCGTGCAAGATGTTAATACTAGAAACAAGGAACTCCACTTGAGGCTGAACTTCCCAGCATGTGCCGTGAGACTCAGATGCTCCTCGGACACTCCTCGGACCCATATTTCTCCTGGAATTTTACCCTTGCAGTTCCTTCTCTCTCTTTATATGTGTACATATTCATCTGTAAAGTCCCAAAGGAGCTGAATTGGTTGATTTGTTGCTATCCAGGTCTAAGATACACAATATTTCATGTCCCCTGGCATGAGCCATCCCCTCTGCCCTTTCCTCTACCTCTTGGGATCCCTACCTTCTTTCAAGTTTTGGCCCAAATGCTTCCTCCAAGAGGTCTTTTCTGATTCTCTTAGTTGCTATTCATACTCTGCCCCATCACCGTGCATTTACTTTGTATATCATGTGTATATATTTATGGATATGTTGTATGCCTTCCCACATGTAAGCATTCTGAGGACAAAGACTCTCACTTTTATGTGTTTATCCTTGGTGCCTAGCACAGTGCCAAATAGGAGATATTTAATAAATGCTGTTGGTTGATCGATTTTCTACTGTCTCCTCTCTTTCTGCTCTTTTCCTTATTTTTCACTATCTTCGTATTTTTTGACATTCTCATTTTATTTTCTCCTCCTTTTCCTACTCCTCTTCTTTCTCCTCCTCTTCCTTTTCTTTCTCCTCCTTCTCCTCTTTCTTCTTTTCTTCTTCCTTAACCTCTTTCTTTCCCAGCTCCATCTTCATCTTTCTGGGATGTAGTCTGTATCCCTCTTGTCTTTCTTTGTCTTTTCGTCATCATCTTCTACTTCCATTTCTTTATCTCCCTTTCCTTTATTTTCTTCTTTTCCTCCTCGAACTTCTCCTCTTCTTCTCTCTCCTCCTCTCTCCCCTTTTCTGCCTCCTCTTTTATCTCTTTGTCTTGTCTTTTTCGAGAAGCACAGAAGGAGAGACTTACTTGGAAGACAGGAAATGTGGGTTTCAGTGGATCTGCCAACGAAGAGCTGTATGACCTTGGGCAAGTCACTTTACATCCCCGACCTTCAATTTTCTCCTTTGTGAAATGGGGATAAGAATACTTGTTTTCCTTGCCTAACGGGGTTGTTATGAAGATGAAGTGAAATAATGGGTGAAAAGGCTTTGTAAACCAAATAGAGCTGTACACATTGAAGAACTTATCATTAGTGCTACCTGCTATATCTGCATATTTATTGTTTGTGGCTTCCTGGTCTCTCTTACTTTTGAATTTGCATCCTTGGTGCCTAGCATAGTACCTGGCAATATTAGGCACCTAATAAATGCTTATTAATCAATTCTCTCCCTTCTTGATTATTTTTTCCCTCCCTTTCTCTTCTCCTCTTGTCCTTTTTTATCTTCCTCCTAATCTTTTACTTCTAATTCTTCATCTTTGTCATGTGTCATTTGGATTTTGTCCCCAACACTATGCATCTTGGCACAATATTGGGCATTGGTGGTTTTTCAGAAAATCTCTTTGCCTTATTCCCCCACCTAGGGTTTCCCCTAGGGTCATCAGAAATGTACTTGTTTAACTTTCTCTTTGAAGAGTCTTCAGCTCATTTTCAAGCACTCTAAGGAGACCTTAAATAAGACTGATTTTATTAAACTTGAAAGAAGAGATAGAATAATCAGGAAAAAAAATCTTCTCTTTTGTCTGGTCAGGAAACTCTCCTCTCTGGTGAGTTTTATCTTAACTTAGGACCTATATGGTCCTTATATAGATTCCTAGTACAAATAAAAGGATATAGGCCTGGGTTTTTGCTATGAGGTTCCTCATTTCATTCTGTTTCAAAGCTTTTTCCTATTGGAGTTATCCATATAATATAACCTATGAGACTCCTTTCAATAGGAGAGAAACTGGGGGATAAACAAATGGAGGATTAGACATTTCGTTTTATCTCCTTGACCTCTTAAAACTCTCCAAAACATAAATCATTTATCAAATATAAAGAAACTTTAACTGTCTCCAAGATTTAGGACACCTGGAATCCAAAAGAAGGTAAACAAACAAATATACCTGGGAACTGACTTCTACCCTGAGTTCATTCAACACCCCTCCCCATGATACTGGCAATAAAGCCACACTAGCTGACCTACACAGGTGGGAGACAAAACCATACATCACATTCTGGTCTACCCACCCTTTTTCCAGTGCTGTGGAGTTCTCTATTCCAGGCTGCTCCTGACAGGACAGAGATAGCATGCCTAGATAGCATTCCAGGCTTCTGAAGCTTAATGGGCTGCACGGCAGATGCCACAGTGGGCACTATTCTATGCTGCAAAAGATCTCCACAAGAGAGCCAGGAACAGAGGGTAAGGGCCAGGATTTATGTCTAGGCTAGACATAGAGTTCAACACCACATCAACCACCCCCTTCCTCCCCAGAGCCATAGAGATCCAAACTGCAAAAATCAACCTAATAGCACTATCTTGGCAGCTCTCTGAATAGCTGGTACTGGACTAGAGAATTGAGAAATAGTGGGAACTGGACAGGACATGATGTGCATGTGTGTGTGTGTGTGTATGTAGGGTTGTGCTCAGCTTTTAGCTGGGGCCAGTTCTGACTACCCAAAAGTCACCTGGGGAAGAGACCTAGACTGGTGAATAGCCCAGCATGTGAGGAAACTGCATTTTGAGATCCAGTCCCCAAAGAAACCACCATCAGAGAGTAAGGAGTCAGAAAAAGACTGAAAGTTCCATAGATCTTAAGAAGAAAAAAACTCAATGATTTTGACCCTAAACAGATAAATCAACAAGGAAAACATTAACAGCAGAAAGAAATATGACCTCCAGGTATAGTAAACAAGTTCAATCATGTATAAATAACTACTGCAAAACAAAGGAAAATGATCCAACATTTTGCCTCTTAGATCCTTTGTTTCCTTAAAAACTCTGCTCAAGCCGACCCCTCTTTCCCCCACTGAAGAAGCCTGTGCTCTGGTTGTTGTTTAGGCATTTTTAGTTGTGTCTGACTCTTCATGACCCCTTTTGGGGTTTTCCTGGCAAAGATATTGGAATGATTTGCCATTTCCTTCTCCAGCTTATTTTATAGAAGAGGAACTGAAGGTTAAAGTGACTTGCCCAGGGTGACACAGCTAGTAATTGTGAGGCCAAATTTGAAATCAGGTCTTCCTGACTCCAGGTCTGGCGCTCTATCTATTGTGCCACCTAGCCGTGCTCTGGTGCTAACTCAAATTTATGTCTTCTGTATGTGGCTTTTCCTGATTCCCCCAGCTGCTGGTATCCTCTCCTCCCAAAGAACTTTGTATTTGTGTGTGTGTGTATGTGTGTGTGTGTGTGTGTGTGTGTGTGTGTGTGTGTGTGTACTTATATGTATACTCTTGCCTCCCCCAGTAGAATGTAAACTCTTTGAAGGTGGAACTGTTTAACTTTTTGGCTTTTAGTTCTAGCATGGAGCCCATGCTTGGTAGGCATGCATCAGGAGCTCAATTATTGAGCTTGTTGGTGTCATATCCCATCCCTGGCATGTCATGGCCTAGGTGGCTGCTTGTTTTTGACAAGCCTTAGTCCTAGCTCTGTTTAGGAGTGAGAATCTATAATTAAGAAATAAGCTTTGTTTTGAATGGAGATGTCCTGCTCACCAAAAGCATGGGCCCCCTTTCTTGACTTGTGAGGATATGATGTCTCTTACATGACAGCTACATCAGGGGTTGGAAACTCCAGGGATGACTTCCCTGTTGCTTACATCAGCACTTGAGAGAAATTCTGCAATCTGCATCTGGGTAAGCGAGTTCATTTGCCTCTGACAGGAGGCAGAGTTGTTGATTGCATCCCAGCTTTTCCCGGAGCTGTCCTGGCAACGACCAACAAATGTGAGAATTCTTCCTTGCCAAGCATTCTGGCAACTTGAGTTAGGGAAGGCTTCTGGGGAAAGAGAGAGAGAGGGACAGAAACAGAGACAGAGAGACAGAGACAGAGAGACAGATACAGAAACAGGCAGAGACAGAGAGAGAGGATCTAGGAGCTTGATGGGTATGAAAGGGAAGAACAGGTCAAATACTCTAGATGAGGAACACGAGACAAAGACTCCAAGTACATACAAGATGCCTTGACCTTGATGCCTGTCTTCTTCTACCTGTGCCTTTGCTCCCTCAGTCCCAGACACCTGGAATAACTCTTCTCCCCTGCCCCCAGAATTCCCTGGCCCCCATTTTGTTAAACCTGTTAAATCCATTAAATAATTTCATTCTTTCAAAGCCTAATTCAATTGTCACCTCCTCCATGAAGATTTCCCTGATCCCTATCCTAAGCCCAAAGTAGTGTCTCCTTATTCATTTCTTTCATAGTATTTTGCATGAATCTCTTCGTTGTCACTTAATGCTTTGCATCTCCTTGTTTTCAGCAACCTTGACAATAAGTTCTTTGGGTCTTGTGCCTTGTATTCCACTTTTGTGTCACTCCTCAGGTTTAGTAAAGGGCCTCACTCATGGTGAGCATTTGACCAGTGTTTGTTTGGCTTGGAGGATACTTCAAGAGAGGAGGTATGTCAAGAATCCAAGAGTTTTGTAATCTGGCCCCAAGTGATCTATGCAGTCTTATTGTTGTAATAGCACTGCCATCTTCTCAATCACTTAAGCTCAAAATCTCAGAATCATCTTCAATTCTTTCTTTTCCCTTCCACTCACCCATATCCAGTCATTTGTTGAGCTTGTAGGCTCTACCTTCATATTGTCTCTTGCACCTTTTCTCTCTGTTCACACAACTATCACTTTAGCTCTGTCAACTAGTCAACTGGTAATAGTTTCCCAATTAATCTTGCTGCCTCCATATTCTCATTCTGTCCTCCCCAGATGTGTCAAAAATAATCTTCTTAAGGCACAGGTCTGGCCATGTAACTCACCTTTTTGAGAACCTTCTGTTCTTCCCTTTTGCTTTGGGAATGAAATTCAACATCCATAGTATGGTATATAAGGCCCTTCACAATCTGGTTCCAATATATCTTTCAACCCTTCACATACTCTAGTCCAGCCTGAGCTAGACTATTCATTGTCTCCCATACTTGACATCTTCTGCTTCTATGCATTTTCATAGATGTCACCTGCCTCCCTATCTTCCTCCTAGAATACACTCTCTTCTCTCTCTGATATTGAAATCAGTCTCTTCCTTCAAGATTCATCTCAGAGACCACCTCCTTCATGAAACCTTCTCTGATTCTTCCATGTGAAAGTGATTTTTTCCTCCCCAAATTTTCCTACAGCATTTTGTTTGCATCTTTCTTTTGATTATTTCAGCTTACCTTTTATCATACTTATTTGGATATGCGTTGTTTCCTCCCCCACCCCCGAGTAGAATATAAGCTCATTAAGGCAAGGACTGTCCTTTCTTCTTTTTAAATACTTGTACAGTTTAGGGCAGCTAGGTAGAACAGTGGAGAGGGCTTGGAATCAGGAAGATTCATCTTCCTGAGTTCAAATCTGGCCTCAGATACTTACTAGCTATGTGACCCTGAGCAAGTCACTTAACTTTGTTTGCCTCAGTGTCCTCATTTGTAAAATGAGCTGGAGAACAATAAACCACTCCAGTATCTTTGCCAAGGAAACCCCAAATGGGGTCATGAAGTGTCAGATGTGATTGAAACAACTGAACAACACCAACAACAGTGACAATCCCTTGTGCCTAGCATTGTGCCATGTACCTCTTAGACACTTAGTAAATATTGACTTGCTTTCCAATAATCTACTCTTTATTCTAATTAGACCCATATGCGCCACTGTTCCACTTGCCACAATTCTTTTCTCTTTAATTCTATCTGTCATATTAACATTTAAAATGTGTTAAGTTCTCCCTACTAGGTTCTCTGCTGTCTACTTAGACAAACCCTGCCCAATTTTTTTAGCTAGTCCTAATCACTGCACACTAACTTTGTTTCTAGATTTTTCTCTACCACGAAAAATGCTACTGTGAATATTTTGGTATGTTTTTTTAACCTCCTTGGGGTGTGTGTGTGTGTGTGTGTGTGTGTGTGTGTGTGTGCGCGTGTGTGTGCGTGCGTGTGTTTGTATACACAGGCTGAAATGGGCAAAAGAAAGATGCAAACAAAATGCCCTAGGAAAATTTTTTTTGGGGGAAGAAATCACTTTCACATGAAGAAGGTGGTCTCTGAGGTGAATCTTGAAGGAAGAGAATGATTTCAATAGCCAGAGAGAAAAGAAAGTGCATTCTAGTGTATGTATATACATGTAATCAGCAGTGAGACCTTTGGGTCAAAGGGTATGGGCATTTTAGGTACTTTAAAAAGACACATTTCTTGATTGCTTTCCAGAATGACTGGATTAATTCAGAGCTCCACCAACAATGCATTTTGTATATCTGTCTTTCCAAAGACATACCTTATTTGTCCTCATGTTTCTCTTAGTGCCTGGCATATAGTAGAACCTATAAAATGCTTGTTGTTGAGTGAATATCCACAGGTCATCTTGGTAGTAGAGCCATTCTTACCTAGAACCCAGATCTTTGGGTTTTCAGACCAGTGCCTTCTCCAATACTGTTCACTCAAGCTACAAACTAAAAGCTAAGACTAAAGTGGAGAGAGAGTTGGTGCATGATTTTTTTGTTTGCAGATGATTGTACACTCAATGCAACCTCTGAGACTGAGAAGCAACAAAGTATTGACTGATTTTCTGCTGCCTGTACTAATTTTGGTCTCACAATTAATACCAAGAAAACATAGGTTCTTCACCAGCCAGCACCACATTATTCACACATGGAACCATCAGTTACAGCAAATGGAGAACTTTTGAATACTGTGGGTAAATTTACTTTCTCTGGCAGTCTACTTCCTAGGGATGTCCACATGGATGATGAGATTGGCCTAAAATGTTGCCAGAGCTAGCTCAGTTTTTTGAGGTTCCAAAGGAAAGTGTGGGAGAGAAGAGGTATTAGACTGCCTACAAAATGGAAGGTCTACAGAGCTGTTGTGCTGACCTCATTGTTGTGTATACCTCTGAAACCAGTGCCATGTCAGGAAACTGAATCACTTCCATTTGAGTTGTCTTAGGAAGACTCTGAAGATCACCTGACAAGATAAGGTATTGGACACTGAGGTCCTTTCTCAAGCTGAATTGCAAAGCATTCAAACTCATAGATAGTGCAACCCCAATGGGCTGGCCACATTGTTTGAATACCGAATGTATATTTGCCTAAAAGACTGTTTTACAGAGAACTCACATAAGGCAAGTGCTCCCCCAGAGTTCAGAAGAAGCAATACAAGGACACTCCCAAGGTCTCTCTGAAGAACACTGGAATCTATTGCATGACATGGGAGATGCTGGCAAAGGACTGCCCAGCATGGAGTGCTGGCATCAAAGAAGGCATTGTGCTCTGTGAGCAAAACAGAATTGCAGTAGCTCAACAGAAACGTGAGATGTGCAAATTTAGAGACATTTCCACTCCAAGTGTTTATGAGGACAATATTTGTGCCTGACCTGTGGTAGAGCCTTCTGAGTTCATAATTGGTCTGATCAGCCACAGTGGGGCACACTGTACCTCAGCTTCACCATAGTGATGTCATTTTGGTCCTCTTTAAGAACAAAGGACAATAACCAACCAACCATTCACTCATATGGTATCACGGAGTCATATGACATAACATTCTTGAACAGAGAGAAGTGGTTTTTAATCATCATTTGGGGACTGTGATGCCATAATTCTACTTATTTTTAAAATTAAATTTAATTATTTCCAATTAACAAAATTTTTCTTTCTCTCCTTTCTACCTCCTCCCTTGCTTCCCATTGAAAAAGAAAGAAAAACAAGACCCTTGTAATAAATATACATAATCAAGCAAAACTAATTTCCTCATTGACTGTTTTGAAAAATTATGTACCCTGAATCCATCCTCTTTCTGTCAGGAGGAGGGTAGCATGTTTTATCATGAGTCCTCTGGAATCGTGGTTGTTCATTGCGCTGATCAAAATTCTTAAGTCTTTCAAAGTTGTTTGTCTTTACAACATTGTTGTGACTGTATAAATTGTTCTCCTGGTTCTGCTCACTTTAATTTGCTTTTTCATGCAAGTCTTCCAGGTTTCTCTGAAACCATTCCCATCCTTTAATTACTTATAGAAAAATAGCATTTCATTACATTCATATACCATAATTTGTTCAGTCAATTCCCAGTTGGTGGACATCCCCTTTCCTTCTGTTTTGAATAGTCTGGAGAAGAGAAAGGTTGGGGTTAATGACCAAGAAGACAGAGAGCATATCAGTGTGAAAGAAGAGAGTTGGGAGTATGTGGGAGGTGGGGCAGGGAACTCACCCACAAGAGGAAATGGTCCCTTTGAACTTAAGTTATCCACCCACATGATCACAAATACAAATCATTTCAGCTTCTCTTTGGAATCGGGGATATAAGATAATGACTCTAGACACCTAGAGCTTCTGTGTGGGAAATTTGAAATGGCTAAGGATGTTGTATTCTGGGTTTTTTCCTTTATTCCCCAACTAGAAACCTCAAGAATGTAAGGGTCAGTACTCACATGGATGCATAACTGGTCTGCTTATGGGAATTTGCAGTTAGAGCCCATTAATACTCCAATCCATCTTGCCATTACGTCAAACAGGATACACGCTGCCTAATGATTATCTCAAACCAGAGCAACATTTTAATCAGATTCTTTAGCTTTCCCATAAAACACCCTCTTGTCTTCTGGGGTTGTGTTTACCTATGCAGTTGTTTTTTGGGGAAATCCTCATCTCCGGGCATCCTTCCTCCTGGTTATTTCCAAGGACCTCTATCCTAGTTCATCCTGATCACCAGGAAAAAGTATGCATGACTCTTTTCAAATACTCAGTGAAATAAATATCTCAGCTTGTTCTTGGTCTGCTGCCAGTCTCATTCCAATCGATGTCATCATCTTGGATTATTTCAGAGTCATTGTGAATGCTTACACCCTAATGTTCAGGGTTGTGCTAGGGATAAGACAACTAAACAAAACAGAACCTAGGACTTGGAGCCAGAAGACCTGAGTTGAAATCCTGGTTCTGCTATTTATTACCTTTGTGACTTTGGACAAATAACTTTTTCACCTACCTAATCTGTGCCTCAACTTTCTCATGTGTCAAGTGAAGTTGTTGGACTAGGTGATTTCTGTTTTCCTCTAGCTCTAAATCTTAAGGTCCTATGCCCTGTGTTTGGATTTCTGCTTTAACATTTACCATCAAGTGTGACTGAGGGTAAATCACTTAACCTTTCTCAGTCCCAGTTTCCTTGTCCATAAAATTGCCTTAGGGACTTGGTCTGAGATTTCCCCAGGACAAGGGGACTCCCAAATAAGGAAATTCCCTCCATCAATGCAGATAAACACCTCCTCTGCAACTTAACAGTCTTAGGGCACTGAGGCTATAAGTGACTTGCCTAGGGTCACACAGCTAGTATGGTCAGAGCAGGAAATGAAGCCAGGTTTTCTTGTCTGTGAGGTCAACTCACAGTCTATTGTGTGTTAAAATTTATGTTCTGTGCCCTTTTCCCCCAGCTTTTAGTCAGTATAGTAAGTAAGTTTATATGTAGCCAGTATAAAATAGTAATTGTAGGAAATAAGATGGCAAAGGGGAAGATGGTCTCAAAGATCAAAGGAGCAAAATTTGCCAACTGTCTCATATATCAATTAAAAATCACATCCTGAAACTATGTGTTTAATCCAGAGAAGCCATCTAGACCTTGCTGTCAGAGCCTTTTGGTCCTATGATATGTAAACCTCAGATAAGCTCTGAGCATCCGCCGTAAGACCAGGAGAATACCACATGGTGCTGATAACTTTGAGAGGATGTGGATGTGTTAATGAACCAGCCGTAAGGTAGCACCAATAAGAGTCAGTCTGGCTCCAGTAAAACCTTAAAATGATGAGACCCCAAACTCCTGCCCCACCCAAGGACTCTTCCATCTGGATCCATGCTGTTGAGTGTTCCCATCGTTACATGAATAATTCTCTGTGCCTCTCTCCTCCCCCATTGTCTTTCTCCACCACCCCATCCCTATCCTTACCCCGACACAGCCTGCCTCTGTAACCCCACTTCCCCTTGCCCCCTTTGTCTCTCTGCTTTCTGTGCTGTTCACCTCTGCACCCTCTGTGCCTTATTAAAGTGTGATTAAAGTATCACTTCCTGCTGTCATCGTAGTCTTTCCCGATGAGTGCCCAGAAAACTGGGCATGCCTGCTCCCATTTCATAATTCCACAAATTAATCAGCAAGTCAGCTGTGAGATGCTTTCTCATCAAAAGAACTATAAAAGGGGATATTAATATTTCCCCCACTTATCTCACAAAGGATGTTGCACAGAAATTATTTTGTATGCTACAACGTTAAGTGGTGATGGCAGTTACATACTGTTTTGTTAAGAGATGCTGTTGTGACCACTTCTCATCTTCCTCTTTAATGTTTTACAATTTCTCTTCTTAACTTGACTTCTGTAACTAAGGACTTGCTAGTTGAGGCAGTTTTGGGGAGCATTTGGCCTCTTTGTTCTGAGAAATGTTTTAAGGTCAATGTTTTAGTTTGGGAAATTGTGCAGTGCTTTCAATCATCCTCTGCTGCTCCTTGTTTTATATATAAGTACAAATATACACACAATGTATGTATGTATGCATGCATATATACATACATACAAACACATGCAAATACATGTAAATGTATATATACACATAGAAATATATATAAAGTATATACATATGTGTATATTTATAAACACACACATATCCTCTTTGTACATAGTTATTTGCGTGTTGTCTCCCCTTCTAGTTCGTAAGTTCATTGGGAGTATGTACTGTTTTTGCCTGATCTCTGGTGCTAAGCACAGTGTCTGGCACTTAGTAAGAACTTAATAAGTGCTTATTGATTGACTGACTGGCACAAAGGCTATTTTTACAAAATCCCTACATCTATTAATGATCCTGTGAGTCATGGGAGACCATGATCTCTGGAGAATTTCAATTGCAGGCGATCCAAAGGACAATAAAGAGATGAGGATAATGATTGATGATGATGATGGTGGCAGACATTTCTTTAAGATTTGTCAAGCTCTTTGCATCCATTGTATCATCAAGGGTGTACCCAAGGGGACATTAGCATTTTGTCAATGATGATTTGAATGTGAGAAGTGCCATGAGACATGTTATCAAGGAAAATTATGACCAGAAAAATTATGAGAGCAAGGTATAAACAGATGGGCAATTCAAATGTTGCAGTAACGCCCACAGGGTGTTGAATGAACTAAAGGAAGGTCTCCAGGAAAATGGGTGGATTTCCTAAGAAGGGTTTCAGGAAGACATGGACAAAAATTGCACCGGCTGCGAAGGTATTAATAAGCTGTAATTTGCACCATTGGAGAGCGTTTTCATATTGCTGAATACATGGTTTTATCAAAGTATCATCATCATACAGGGGCAGCTGGGTGGCAAAGTAGATAGAGCTCCAGGCCTGGAATAAGGAAGACCTGAGCTCAATCAAATCTAGTCTCAGATCCTTACCAACTATGTGACCCAGGACCCAATTTGGTGACCTCAGTTTACCTCAGTTTTCTTATCTGTAAAATGAGGATAATACTACTACCTCTCTCCCAGGGTTTTTGTGAGGTAATTATAAAGCACTCAGCATAATTCCTGGCACATAGGAAGTGCTATGTAAATGATAGCTATTATCCTATTGGCATCATCATCATTCAAGGGAAGTCCAGGTATAATAAACACCAATTTTGAAGGGGGAAAAGGTATTGTGTAGCCAGAAGCAAATATGTGGAAGGGAAAGGGGCAGCTTGTTGCCAAGCAGCCCACTCTATGTAGGCACGTCTCTGTTGCCAGTTGTGGTGATAGTAGATGATGGTGGCGGCATTGCATGTATGTGAGACTCGGGTTTCTGTTTAAGGACCAGCTGGCAGTACCTCTCTCTCCTTTCTCCATAAGCCCCAGATTTTCAAAGTTGGAAAGAACCTTAGAGGCTGTGTAGGCCAACCCCAGGCTGAACAAGAATGCCTTCTACAACATATCCACTAGCCAGTAATCTGACTTTTGCTTAAAAACCTTGGCTCTTCTCAGCAATACAAGGTTCAAAGACAGCCCCAAAGGTCTCATGATGGAAAGAGCTATCTACATCCACATAAAGAACTATGGAGTATGAATGTAGATTGAAGGAAACTATATGCTCTCTCTCTTTTTTTCTATATCTTTTTTTTTTGGTTTTGTTTCTTCTTTCTGGTGATTCACTCCATTGATCATGGTTCTTCTTATGACTTGACTATTGTATAAATATGTTTAATGCAAAGGTATATGTAGAACATATATCGGATTCCATGCCATCTTGAGGGGAGGGGGTAAGGGAGGGAGGGGAAGAAAATTTGGAACTCAAAAATCTGTGGAACTGAGTGTTGTAAACTAAAATTTAAAAATTTTAAAGAACCTCTAGTGTGGAGGATTTTTCAGTTCCCAAAGCATCCCTTCTGCTTGATGGGTATCTCTACTTGCTAGGCAATATTTTGTTATATCTGGTTTATATTTACTTCTTTGTAATTTCCATCCATTTGTCATAGGTCTGCCTTCTGGGACCCAACAGAATCCTTTCATGTGACATGTTGCTATCATATTCCTGCTAAGTCTATTCTTTCTTTTCAGAGAAAACAATGTCAGAGATGCACTGGAGCCAGCTTGGATTACGTGACTGTTAGATTGTCAGTCCCAATCAGTAAACACTATGAATCAGGGTTTTTTTTTTATTATTTTATTGCTCATTGAGACTTAAGAAAATGTCAGTGCAGATCAAACTCAAAGACATGTAGTGAATCCTTCCCCAACCCTTTTTAGAGATGGTTGTTAAACATTTTCCAGCACTCCCTTGGTAAACATCCTCAGTTCTTCAACTAATTCTTATGTAGTTTGATCCCAAGTTCCTTCACCATCCTGGCTCCTTTCCTCTGGTTGTCCTTCAGCTCATCAATGTCCTTAAAAAGGTGATAAACAAAACGATTTTCAATACTCTAGAGCAGGCTTCCTTCTTTTAGAGGATCCTGAATGCTATTTAGCTTTTTGGATGACCATATTGGCCATGTCATTCCACACCCCCACCCCCACCCCCACCCCCTACAGTATCACATACAAAATCCTATGTTTAATGTTCAAAGTCCTTCATGTCCTGTTCCTCCTCCTACACCTTTCCAATCTTTTTATACCTTACTCCCTACTACATATTCTTCGATCCAGTGAAACCTGCTTCCTGGCTGTTCCTTGAACATGACACTCCAACTCCTGACTCTGGGTATTTTTACTGACTGTCCCCCATGCCTAGAATGGTCTTCTTCCTCATCTCTTCCTTCTGGCTTCTCTGGCTTCATTCAGGTTCCAAATAAAATCCTACCTTGTGCAGGAAGTCTTGATCAATCCCTCTTAATTCTAGTGCCTTCTCTCTGTTAGTTATTTCCTATTTATCCTATATGTAGCTTCACTGTACACAATTATTTACTTGTTGTCTTTGCCCATTAGATTGTGAGCTCCTATTTTTTTCCTTTTTCATATGCCTAGCACATAGTAGGCACTTAATAAATCATTATTTACTGACTGATAGCAATCACCATGTTGACTCACATGGAGCTTTTAATGCACCAGAACTGTCAGATATTTTCAGATGAACTGTTCTCTAACCATGCCTCCCTCATCTTCTATTTGTGAAGTTATCTTGAACCTAAATGAACATTTGACGTTCCCCATCTTCTCAGATTTGACCTCGTGCTCTCTCTCGTCAGAATCTCTTTGGATCTTGACTCTACCATCCAGAGTATTCTAGCTATCCCTGTCCACTTTTTTAAAATTAATGAGTTGAATTTATTACATACTTAAAAAACCCCAAGGGTTTCATATACAACCCTCTTCTGTGGTTCTGTATATATGGAAAATGGTCATTTTTTTGGTGTTTGAGTTCAGAATAAAAAATATTTAAAAATAAATTAATCCTATACAACTTTGTTTCTACATGAGAAAGGAGTTCAGTTGTGCCAATTTGTGCTGAAATCACTGCATGTTTCAAGGAGTCAAAAGTTTGAATCTCCTACGTCTTTATTACATTTTGACAAAACTCACATTTCCAAAATACTTTAAATAAGTTATGCAAAGATTATTCTCCCCATTGTAGAGATGGAGAAACTCAGAAAGCAAGGCACAGAGCTGGGACTGAAGCCCAGCTTCTGACCTCCTGATAAAACCTTCCATAGCTTCCTCATTGCCTACAGAATCAAACCCATACTCCTTAGCTTGGCCTTTGAGCCCTTCCTTCTGGCTCAATCATTTACTCTTCCATCCTTGTTGGCCACTCTCTCCAAATTGCCAGGCCTTCCCATCTTTTCTCCTTTGCTAATTTTGTCCCTTATCTAGAAAGCACTTTTTTACCCTGACCAACTTCTGTCTATTCTTCAAGGCCTAAAGTAAATCTCAGCTCCTCCTGGAAGGCTCCCTCAACTGTCCTAGCCTGAAGAAGGATGACCATTTTTGCCCTTCCATAAATTTCATGATCACTCTTTTACCACTGAGCAAATGTCTTGTTCTGTCCTGGTCATGTGTGAAGTGGGACATTCCTGAAGCAGACTCTGGTCTTAGGACAATTTCAGTCTTTTGCTGTTGCTGAGGCCCTAGTAGTACTATAAAAACCTCTATCCATTTCTGGGCTATTGCTTCCCTCCATCTAATAGTTTAGATTAGAGGTACTATTCATCTGCAGTCCTCTTCAGTCCCTCCACATCTTCTCCTCTCCTCAAGGAGCCATACCCCTGTACAAACAACAAACTCCTCCCTTGTCCTAGGTCTAGGCTCCTGGGTCCTTGTAGCCAGAATGGACTTTGTTTTCTTTGAATGACTCAGCTTGCCTCGTTGAGCTTCCCCGGACGCTGGGGCTTGCTCTTCCGGGGCAGGACCAGAGCTTCCTGTGTGATGAGTCATGGCGCTGGCTGAGGGGAGGTGTGTTAACGTGGTCTACGCTAGGGGGAGGGGCCAAGTCAAGAACCAATCGGCCCTGGTTGTTCAGGCGGCGCTTGATGATGTCAAAAACTCTATAAGAGGGGAGAGGACAGCTTGAAGATCCTCCTTTCCTTTTCCGGTTGGAGCCAGAGATGCCTACAGCCGAAGCTGAGCTGCCGGTAGGAGAGCTGACTAGAGGCTAGTGGGTAATCTTCTTACCGTAGAGGGGAAGCATGTATACGATTTTGCCTTATACCATCTCGCTTCTCTGTGGCCTCCTGGTTACCCTTGTAAGGTGGACTTATTGGGCCTGGAAGCTTTTGATGAAAATATCAAAATGGGGACGCTGGTTTGTGGGCTTGTTATTGTGGAGTGTAAATACATGCTTTAGTGCTCCTGCCTTCTGCCTAGAGAATTCCTTATATCTTGCGGTTCCGGACCTTTTAGGCACATATGAGATTCTCTTTGAAATCATAAATTCTGCCTTCCTAATATATTTGGCGACGAGGTGGATGGGATCGCTAGATATAAGATCTCTATTCAGAAGCAGAAGAACTTCAGAGGAAGAGATGAATATCCCAGGGTGGGAGGATCCATTTTATTCCTCCTTAGCAAAGGAATTGGCTAAAAAAGCCGGACCCTGTGAAAACTGGGAACCAAGGCTACAGAGAGGAGAACCTAAGGATTTGGAAAGGTGTTTACAAGAGGTTGGGATTCAGTCAGGGGCATCACTATCTAGGCAAAGCTGGATAGTGTTATCAGCCTACCGGCTAGTATATGAAAGATTGAGATTAAGTGAAAGAGATGGGGGCACTCCTACCCCACAGCAAGAAGGGGAATCTCAGATAGCAGGAGAACAAATTGCTGCTCAAGAACCCACTGACTCAGATGAGAACTTTTCTATTAATGTGGCTAGGAGCAACAGGAGGCCAAATAAGCCAAGAGTGAATCCCAACTCAGCCCAGACCAAGCCTCACTTCCTGCTTTGTCCTTGCCATGGTGGCAGGGGAAGCGAGTGGGGGGAAAATGAGACAATGTTAGGGGCTGAGACAGAAAACGCTACTAGGGTTCAGGACATCCCTCGCACAGAGAATGGGAGATGGTTAAATACTCAGACAAGCGTTCGTCCTGTAGAGAGGAGGAGGACAGAAACCCGAGGTGGCAATTTAGTTACGAGGGAATTTCAGGAAGATTTCTCACCACAAGAGGTCACAGATATTTTGAGTAGATTCAGCCAAAGAGTAGGAGAACCATTAATATCTTGGATGGTAAGGCTCAGTGATCAAGGGGCCAGTGGAATATTAGTAGATAAGAGGGACTGTATGAGATTCATAGGTATCAGCCATGATCCTCTAGTTCAGCAAGCTTTTAGGGAACATCATCAGCGAGGAGATGATGCTAGCAGGACTACTCTGTTGGCATTAGCTGATGCGGGATGCAATAAGAGATATACTAATGATTCTATGTGGCCCACTGAGCACAGACCCTGGTATTCACTTAAAGATTGTATCATGAGACTAAAGGAGGAGGTAATGAAGACTGCTATTATGACAGGAACTGCAGACAAATATTACAATGATCCCGTAGGAATCCCTCATAGGAATTTAATAATTAGGACAGCTCCCCCTGCTTATAAACAACTAATTTTGAATCTGTTACTTGGGGAAGTAGGGACCCATCTTACAGAGGTGATAAATAAGATTTTACAGTTACATGACTTAGGAGACTGGGGAAGGGATAGATCTCCTCGAGAGAGAAGGGTGAATAGCCAGCAAACTTGGTGCCAAAATGGAGTGACAAGAAAAGAAATGTACACTGCTCTATTGCGAGCAGGGGTAGGTTTTGAAATGATAGATGGCCTTCCAACCAATGAATTGTACAGGATGTATCGAGATAAAGGACTTGATAACAGGAGAGATAGGGAAATAAGAACTGCTCCTGCAAAGGCTACAGATGTTGAACCTTCATACCCAAGTGAATCACATGCTAGGGAATACTAGGAAACAGGCCAGGCCCCAGCTCAAATTTAGGAAATACGTAAGCTGGATTGCAGACCTCACATTAACTTGACCATATATTGGAAAAATGGGTCAAGTACAGTTACTAGGGCATTAATAGACACTGGGGCCGAGGCCACCCTTATCTATGGGAATCCAGACAAATTCAGCCATGGAACTCCTATTACCATCACAGGACTAGGAGGGACTGAAATATCAGCCAGACAAGTTAAATTGATGATGAAAATTGGACAGTTGCCCAAGAAAGAATATAGTGTGGTTATTGTGCCTATTCCTGAATACATCATTGGAATAGACATTTTTGAAGGGTATGACCTTAAATTTACCTGAAGGGAAATACCAATTTGCTGTGAGGAAAATAGGCATTAGTGCAGTCTTAGTGGGGAAAATCAAGATGGATCCAATCACTTTGCCCGAACCTTCTGAAGTAATTACTTTGAGGCAATATCGTGTGCCAGGTGGGCAAGATGAAATTGCCAACACTATAAGAGAATGTGTTGAGGCAGGAGTGTTAGTCCCTACAACTACTCAATGGAACAACCCTGTCTGGCCAGTCCGAAAGTCAGATGGGACATGGAGGATGACAGTAGATTATAGACAGCTGAACAACGTGACTCCTCCCTTGTATGCTGCTGTTCCAGACATGGTTACTTTAATAGAGAGAATACAAAAACATGAAGGGACTTGGTATGCAGTTATTGATTTGGCCAATGCCTTCTTTACGATCCCAATAGACCCCAAGAAATGGAACCAGTTTGCTTTTACTTGGCAAGGCCGACAGTATACATTTACACGCCTGCCACAAGGATATATTCATAGCCCAACTATTTGCCACAGGATTGTAGCTGAGCATTTGGATGAATTAAAGCTACCTGGTGTACAGCTTACACATTACATAGATGACATCATGATACAGGGAAAGAATATAAAAGAAGTGGAGGAGAGTTTAGCATTATTAATTGGCCATATGAAAAGCAAAGGATGGGAAATCAACCCCGCAAAGGTTCAGGGGCCAGCTCAAACTATAAAATTCTTGGGGATACAGTGGAATAGAGGACTGCGAGAAATTCTCCCACAAGCTCGACAAAAAATTCAGGATTTTCCCACCCCTACTAATAAGAAAGAGGGCCAAAAGTTCATAGGGCTATTTGGTTATTGGAGACACCACATCCCACATTTGGGACAGATTTTAAAACCCTTGTATAAAGTCACCAGAAAGAAATATGAATTCGATTGGGGCCTTGAACAAAGTAGAGCTTTTGAGGAAGCAAAGGCTGCTATACAATTAGCTCTGGACTTATGGCCTATGCAAAATGGGCCAGTGGAGTTACAAGTGACTGTACAAGATGACTATGCAAATTGGAGTCTGTGGCAAAAACAACAGAGCCGAAGTGTACCTCTAGGCTTTTGGTCAAGGAAACTGCCCTTATCTGGAGTGCAGTATACACCTTTTGAGAAGCAGCTGTTAGCTGCATATTGGGCTTTAGTAGAAACTGAGCAACTAACCCTGGGTCATGAAGTGATATTAAGGCCTGGAATTCCAATTATGACTTGGGTAATGAGTACCCCAGCTTCTCACAGAATTGGACATGCACAAGAGGCGAGTATAATCAAATGGAAGTGGTATATTCAGAATAGGTCCAGAGCAGGCAAAAGTAGAGTTTCTGCTTTACATGAATTGATGGCGAACATTGGCACTGAGAGAAATGAAAAACCTCTTGAATCTAAGCAACAGATGGTGCCATCCTTAGTGAAATGGAATAATGGGTATGATGGACTAAGTGTAGAACAGAAGAAACACGCTTGGTTTACTGACGGGACAGCAAAATATTTAGGACAGAAGAGACATTGGAAAGCAGTAGCCTATAACCCCTGTACTAGGCGAACTCTGGAAAGTTCTGGGATAGGGGGAAGTAGCCAATATGCTGAACTGATGGCAGTACATCAGGCCATCAGAATGGAGAAGGGAGGACAATGTCATATATTTACTGATTCATGGGCAGTAGCTAATGGATTAGCTACTTGAATGCCTATATGGAGGAATCAGAATTGGGAGATTCATGGCAAACAAGTTTGGGGTAAAGAGTTATGGGAAAATATATGGGACATGTCTTTTGTTACGGATTTGTCAGTTTTTCATGTTGATGCTCACGCGATCCTGACCACACCAGAGCGTGAGTACAATGCACACGCGGATCGACTAGTAAAGATTGCCACTGAATGTATTGTCCCTACTCCAACTCCAGCTGATGACTCAGCCTTAGCAAGATGGGTCCACCAGACCACCGGCCATTTAGGGGTCCAGGCCACCCACCGATGGGCACAGGATCGAGGTATCAGTATCTCTCATACGTTGTTAAAACAAATAACAGAGGGGTGTTGTATATGTCAATTAGAAAAAGAATGAACTCTTCCTAGGATAGTAACTGGAGAAATAGCAAGGGGAAAAGTTCCAGCCCAAATATGGCAGATAGATTATATTGGCCCACTACCCCAGGATAAAGGATATAAATATGCATGTACGTGTGTTGACACCTATTCAGGTGTACTAGTGGCTTGTCCTTATAAGGATGCAACTCAGAAAAACACCTGTAAAACCCTAGATATTGTAAGTTTATACTATGGAACCCCAATGCAGATTCAAAGTGACAATGGATCACATTTCAAGGGCAAAGAAGTGAAAAGATATTGTGTGTTGAATAATATAGAATGGATATATCATATTCCATATTACCCACAAGCATCTGGGCTGATTGAAAGAATGAATGGATTGTTGAAAGAACAGCTGAGAAAATTAGGCTCTAATAATTCATATCGACATTGGAAGGATAATTTGTCTATTGCCTTACGTAATTTGAATAATAGGCCCTTAGGGGGGAGTACACCTCTAGCCAGAATGATGACCCCAAATTTGCAGATTAGAGAACAGCAAACACGTGAGATCCAAAATATTGAATTTTGGACTGTGAGGGAAGATGTCCTTCTACCATGTCCAGGAACACCTGGTTCGGCAGGATATGATTTACATTGTATAGAGAATTTTAGGTTGAATAGGAAAGAGATAAGAAAAACCCCTACTGGAGTATGTATGAGAATCCCCAAGAATCATTTTGGACGGATATTACCTAAACCAGGATTAGCAGCTCAAGGAGTACATGTATTGGCTGGAGTGATAGATTCGAATTATCAAAAAGAAATTGTTGTAACACTCCAGAATTTGGGTGAAAAACCTGTACAATTTGGTAGGAATGATAGGATAGTTCAAGTGATTATTATCTCCCGTGAAAAAATACCCTTTGTGAAAACTAACCCTCCTCCCAAAATAACTACTAGAGGGGCAAAAGGGGCTTGCCCCTAAGGCATAGGTAAAACGGAAGCCAGATGATATTCCAAAGGCTGCAGAAGTCATAGCCCATGGGAAGAACAACACTGTAACAGTTGTCTATTCAGGGGAAGATAATTACCAAATCATGCCCCTGAACCATATATCTTACTGTGAATAGGGCTATAATATTAGATTCATGGATCCCACAGGTATGGCTGATGCTGGTAATTGACACAAGCCACTCAGAGGGAAGGTGATTTTGTGTGATTAACAGATGAAAGCTTGTACATCTGGGAAAAGGCTGGGAGGACAATCCTAGTCTATCTAGGATGGGATCCTCCTGGTTTCCCTTGTACATCTGGGGAAAGGCTGGGAGGACAATCCTGGTCTCCATCTAGGGTGGGATCTTCTTGGCTTAGTTTCCTCATTGTGTTCCGTTTAAAAAGAAACATTTCCCATCTGAGTTTGGCTCTGATATTGGATCTCTGCATAACTGAAATTTCAACTAAACTGGAGATGATTTTATTTGAAGGATAATAGCCCTATACTTGCCTACTCTTTTTGTTCTCTGTTTTAGTTAACCTTGTCGCTAGTTCTGTCTCCTGCAGATTTAAGCACCCTGCAGTTTCCGGTGACTGCCTAAGCATGTAGCATTCTTGGAATTCCTGCCAGCTCGCTAAAGACCTGAACTCTGGAATGGGGCTCTTTGGGGCAGGGACACCTCTACATCCAATTTCAGCAAGAAGAAGCTATGGAAAATGAGACCTTCACCCATTACCCCAAGATTTTGAGCCCCAATTTTTTGAGGGGGGGAATGATGATAGTGTTCTGTGTACTTATTTTGTGTTATCCTTGCTATATTGTTTTATTGTTATGATATTATTGATCCTATGTAATGGATACGAAGATCTAGGGGTGGACATTTGAATTATTAATAATTATTTTGGGATGATTGATTGAAGAGATTATCTGGCTGGGATCTAGGGGTGGATCACATTTGAATCGTAAACCAATATTTGGGAATGTCACTGAATGATATGTTTTGCTTTATTGTGAATGATATGTTTTAGTTTCCTGCATAATTGGATCACAATGTTCTAGGATATATAATTTAATTTGAATTATGATTGGATTGTGCATCCTAGAACATTGTGAGGGGTGGAGTGTAGCCAGAATGGACTTTGTTTTCTTTGAATGACTCAGCTTGCCTCGTTGAGCTTCCCTGGACGCTGGGGCTTGCTCTTCCGGGGCAGGACCAGAGCTTCCTGTGTGATAAGTCGTGGCGCTGACTGAGGGGAGGTGTGTTAACGTGGTCTACGCTAGGGGGAGGGGCCAAGTCAAGAACCAATCGGCCCTGGTTGTTCAGGCGGCGCTTGATGATGTCAAAAACTCTATAAGAGGGGAGAGGACAGCTTGAAGATCCTCCTTTCCTTTTCCAGTTGGAGCCAGAGATGCCTACAGCCGAAGCTGAGCTGCCGGTAGGAGAGCTGACTAGAGGCTAGTGGGTAATCTTCTTACCGTAGAGGGGAAGCATGTATACGATTTTGCCTTATACCATCTCGCTTCTCTGTGGCCTCCTGGTTACCCTTGTAAGGTGGACTTATTGGGCCTGGAAGCTTTTGATGAAAATATCAAAATGGGGACGCTGGTTTGTGGGCTTGTTATTGTGGAGTGTAAATACATGCTTTAGTGCTCCTGCCTTCTGCCTAGAGAATTCCTTATATCTTGCGGTTCCGGACCTTTTAGGCACATATGAGATTCTCTTTGAAATCATAAATTCTGCCTTCCTAATATAGTCCTACAGCCCTGGACTAGGAATAAAGACAGATGGGCGGAGAACTGGTGGTGGAGAAGGGCAAAGATCAACTATGATGCTTAATGTTCCCATATGGCTTTCAAGACTCCCCAGGCAACAGAAAGCAAAGGCCTCTGGCTTATAAATGACAAGGGAGAGCAGGAATATGAGAAAGGCATTGGTTGGAGGCAGGGCCCAACTTGAAGTGATGGATGATAGGGCCCAGACCAGACTCAGACATATGACTCATCTTTCACGAGCATGGAAAACGCTCCCCAGCTTCACAAAGTGGGCTGTGGATAGCATGGCATAATGCCAATTGAGCTGGGCCAGCAGAGCATTTGGGGGTCATCTTCACTTTCATTATTTGACATGGAGGAAACTGAGTCCATCTCCATTTTTGTATGCAGATGAAATGAAAGTCAGGACTTTATAATCTAGTTGGTGAGACAGGCCCATGGCCTACATAAAGAAAAATCAGAGAGTAAAATGTAAACAAATGCAAGATAAATATAGCATAAAACACTCAATTCCTTGGGGGATTGTGGAATTTAAGTGTAATTTAAGTGTAATCTGGGGTTTAGGCCAGGCATTCTTAATCTGGGATTAAGATTTCAAGGGAGGCTGTGAACTTAGGAAAAAAAATCACATCTTTAGTTTTTGCTAACCTTTGGATTTCTTTGTACTACCATGTATTTTATTTTATGCATGTAAAAACATTATTTGGGGAAGGTGTCTTAAGGCTTCACCAGACTGCCAAAGGGACTCATGACCCCAAAAAGGTTAAGAAGCCCTGTTATAGGCAAACGAGGCTTCTTTGATGCAGTGAATTTGTAGCTGGTTCCTGAAGAAAGAACTAGAATTGCTTCAGTGAAAAGAAGTTGAGAGAACCTGAGAAAAATTTAGCAATGACCTACCTGAGATGAAATTTGTACATGTACCTTTTTACTCTAAATGACACACAAACTTAATTAGGTGGCTTCCTTGCCAAAGGCATCTGTTTTGCATGACATTTTGGTAAGAGTTACTATGATGATACTCTTCGCAGGTAAAAACAGGCAGCTAAGGGATATCAGCAAAAGGCTTCTCCTACCCTACAAAGAGATCCATGTGACCTAAAAGGAAGAATTTGTCTCCCATATGGAAGCCATTATATGAAGCCACATGCTAGGTAGGGGATGGATCCATTTTAACAGACAATGGATTCATAAAGGGATCTGAAGAAAGAAGATATAGACAACCCTATCTCATCCTTTTGGTTTAGTGTCAGGGAGTGAATGGTCCTGGCAATGGACTGTACATGTTATCTAAAGACTAGCTTAGGTTAATAGAGAGAATCTCATTGCCAGAAGTTTGGCCACTTGGAGATGAAGGTTTTTAGCTATTAGAAGTCGTGGTACAGAGTCAAGCCCCTGGTACAGAGGGTTTGTGTTTATCGATCAAGAGTGGATACACTGATAAAATCACATCATTCGAAGTATGAGATTGAAGTGGTGGAGAACAATTACCCATTTTACTATAGTTTACTGCTTTTAATTCCTCCACCTCCAGATTGGCATTTCTTATGTTCTGAGGTTGATCCCATACTGAAGGGTTTGGGAGGGATCTCACATTATGAGTTTGGTAAGAGAAGTGTTCCATATATAATATCTAGCTGTTATTTCCAAAACCATTTATATACCTAATATTCTATAATCTAGAGCAACTAAGTGGCATAGTGGATAGAGGGCTGGGCCTGGAATGAGGTAGACCTGAGTTCAAATCCAGCCTCTGACACTTACTGGCTGTGTGATTCTAGGCAAATCACTTATTCTTTGTTTGCCTCAGTTTCCTATTCTGGAAAAAAGGGATAAGATATCTACCTCCCAGTATTGTTGTAAGGATCAAATGAGATAATAAATGTAAAATACTCAATAAGGTGCCTTACACATAGTAAGTACCATATAAATGCTAGCTATTATTATTATTGTTATTAATTATTCAAAGGCCCTTTTCAGCTCTCACATTCTATATTCTATGTTAAAACGTTCTTTTTTTTAAGACGCCTCACTTAGAGGCCTGATAGTCTTTGTTCTAAAATTCTCTTCCAGCTTTAACATTTATGGTCAGAGTTCCCTCCTAAATCTAACATTATATTCTTGATGTCCTAACATTCTCTATTCTAATGCTCCCTGTGCTCCTATGCTCCCGCCCTGACCCATCTGAGCTCTGATAGTCTATGTTGAGTGGGCCCTTCCAGCATAGGCATCTTATATTCTAATTCCATCCAATCCCACAAATATTTATTAGGCACCTGCTATGTGTGAGGCACCAGGATCACAGAGACAAAATGAAAAAGGGTTCCTTCCCTCAAGGAGTCTAGAATCCTTTCCAGCTCAGAATTCCATGGTTCTACTAGTCTCCTTCTTACAGTCTCTTTGGTAGAGACTGTAGAGGCCTGCAAAAATCACCAAACCTTAGAGTTGGATGGAACCTCAGGTAACATATGTTAATTAAATGTTAATTATTTTAAAGTTTTTGGATTTTTTTGATGGATGAGCCAGCTCAAGTTTCCTCTAGCTTCCTTCTTTCAAAAGACATTTTAAGGGCTTATATTTTGTATGCAGCCTCTGTGAAATTTTCTCTGACTTACCCCCTCTTTTTGGTAATCTCTTTTTCCTTAGAGGAGGCAATGAGGAATAGTGGAATGAGTACTAGCCTTGGAGCCAAGGAACCTGGGTTCAATGCTTGGCCCTGTTGTTTTTTAGCTATGTGACCTTGGATGAGTCATTCACACCCTTTGTATCTCAGTTTCTCCATCTGCAAAATGAAGGGGTGGAATGATCTCTGTAGTCCCTTCCATGTCCAAGTCCTCTCATTTTATGCATGCTTATAGTATTTGTCATTTATGCTCTTCAATTAACATATGACCTGCCTTAAATTGTGAGTTTACACCTTTCACGTATGTCTTCTCAAATATCTTGTGAATTCTTTGAATGGAAGGATCCTAAGTTATATTTCTGTGTCTTTCTGCCCTTTGCCCATTGGTTCTACCCCCTACCCCAGCAAGCACCAAGAATAGAACCCTGCTTATTGCAGTTACTCAGTGAAAGTTGATGGTATCTTCAATATTTTTCAATTAACTTATTGGCCTTACATGTAGTGCATAGCTGGATTGCTAAAGGGGAATTAAAATTGTGTTATTCCCCAAGTTTGAGCATCACTAGATTCATCTATGAATTCAAGGTTTCCGTGACAGCTTGAGAAACAGATTTATATTCTTAAAACAAGCAACATATGCTCAAAATAATATTGTCCCTGAAAATTCCTTCAGTGACCTGGAGAAGGATGTTGTTAATCCCCAAATCTGAGAAAGGTGCTATTGAATAAATAGAAAACAGACCCTTTAAAAAGTTTGTGAATGGAGCAGTTAGTTGATGAGTGTACTAATGGGCTGAAAAGTCTTAAATGAATTTCTGGTAATTCAAATATTAAAAAAAATCCTTCATCGGTGGGGAAATTTTTATGTGATTCCCAAGGTCTCAAGAGAACTACATAGGTCTGATGGATATGATGTAAGTGTGTTAATTTAGCATCTATGGAACCCCTTTGACCCATCAAAAACAACCAGGTCCCTCCCAAAGCCATTATTTCTGACCTCCTGCTGGCGTTTACAGGTTAAGAAATGTAAATAATTTGGAATATGTAAGGAGTTAAATACAAAGGTGTCATGCTTTGAGAAAGCCCACTCACCATAAAAGCTCTTCACTAGCCAGAATTTTCATGCCTTATTATTATTTTTTTTAATAGGAGATGAAGACCAAGAAAGTGATCCCCATTTTCAAAGGACAATGATATAACTCTGTGAGGTAGGTAGAAAAGTATAATACATTAAGGATCTGTGATTTCATCAATGTGGGTGGCCACTCCACTGACACAGACATCTGTGCCCCCTCTGTGACCTAGAATTGCTGTCACTGGAAAATTCAGTACCTTTCAGCCAATTGGGTAAGCAACCTCTTTAAACATAAGGCTCTTCTTGGGTCTTAGACAATGTATATTGCAATTAATCTTTATATAATAATTTAAACAGGATCTTTACTACTCTGTCAGTCAATAAGCATTTATTAAGCACCTGCACTATGCTACACACGTTCTAAGAGTAGAGGATACAAAGAAAGACAAAAGACAGTCCCTGCTCTCAAGTTGCTCACTGTCTAATGGGAGAGATAACACACAAACAACTATGTGCAAAAATGCTACATACAAGTAAGAAGTAATCAAGAGAGGGAAGGCACCAGAATTAAGGGAGATCAGATTTTACCTGGGACTAGAAGGAAGCCAGGGAAGCCGGTAGCCAGAAATGAAGAGTGAGAACATTGCAGACACGGGGGACAGTCAGAGAAAATGCCAGAGTCGAGATGGAAAGGCTCGTTTGTGAAATCGCGAGGAGGTTAGTGTCACTGGATCAGAAGAGCATGGAGGGTATAAAAAGACTAGAAAAGTGGTAAAGGGACAGGTCACGAAGGACTTTGAGTGCCAAACAGGATTTTATATTTGATCCTGAACATAATAGGGAACCATTGGAGCCTATTGAGGCAGTGACATGGTCAGACTTGTATTTTAGGAAAAGCACTTTGACAGAGTTTGGGAGAATCGTCAAGAGCTGGCACAGTTTTTGAGAACCTAGAACTATCCTCTCCCCACACTGTAAAGAGACATCAGAAGATGACTCTAATGGATTTTATTTTATTTTTTAAATGAGCATGGGAGACATCTTTGGTATAGAGAACTCCCAATGGGGAAATCCCCAACTATGCAAATAGACAATCACTTTGTAACTTGTAGATTTAGGGAGATGCCTGGGACACTGAGAGGTCCAAGGATGTACTCAGGGTCATGAAGTCAGTATGAATCTGAGACAGGACTTGACCTCAGGCCTTCCTGACTCCAAGGGAGACCTGGATAGTGAGGACGGATATTCCAAATGATATCCATGAGCCCCATACAATTCTTGTTCCTCCAAATCTGACTGTTGTACTGGGCTAAGGTAAAAACATAAGAATATACCCTTAAGTTAAGCAGAAATTCTAGTTAAATTAATTCAAATGAACCCATCATAGAACATTCTGATAACATGAGACATAGATGAACATATGGAAATCTGAGCACACAGAACTGATATAGGAGAGAATAATTCATGTGACAAAAGAAGAATTCACTGTATGAAAGTGTGAACCATAGAGTTCCTTTAAAATAGCATGCTTCCCTAAAGCTTTTAAAATATTATTTCAAATTACAATCATCTTATTTATGCCCAACAGTGTCTAACCCCTCTTCAAAGCCTGCTATATATTCTAACACTGCAGGAAAGTGTTTCCTGACTCTTGCAGCCCATACAGATTTCATCTTTATTTGGTTGGATTTAGATTTGGAATAGACTTCAGAGATAATCTATTCCAATCCCCTCACTTTAAAGACAAGTAAACCACAAATCAGAAGAATGAAATGACTTGCCAAAGTCACATAGATAATTGTTAGTGCTGGTATTTGAAACAATAAAGAAGTTTAATACTGGTATGAATTTTTAAAAAATCCTTTCTAATTTTAGTTTGAAATTAATGAGCACAAAATAAAATCAACATTTGTGCATATAAGTAGAATAGAAAAGAAGATTAGACATGAAAATGAATCTCTTTTATGTGCAGTTTTCTTTTACATGTGCAACAAATTCAACACATAGCTTTTTAAAAAATAAATTCAACTTTATTTTGTTTTCAAACCTGCCTTCTCCTTATCCTACTTCTTCCCACTGTCCTCATAGAAAGCAAGAAAAACAAAACCTTTTACAAATATACAGTCAAATGAAACAAATTCTTGCATAACATATGCCCTCCCTCCCCCAAAAAAAGCCTGAGTCTGAACTCTTGAATCTATCAGCTCTCTAGAAGTAAGTAACATGTTCCATCATGAGTTACCTGAAATTGTGGTTGGTCATTTTGGTGATCAGAGTTTCTAAGTCTTTCAGAGTTGTTTATCTTTACAGTATTGTTGTTGCTATATACATTGTTCTCCTGGTTCTGCTCACTTCACTTTGCTTCAGTTCATGCAAGTCTTCCCAGGTTTCTCTGAAACCAATCCCTCATTATTTCTTAAATCACAATAGTGTTTCATAACATTCATATGACATAACTTTCAAAACTGTCCTGCTTGATGGTTTTCTTCTACTCCTGCCTGTGCATTTGAAAAAAAAAATGCTTCCATGATCCTCTTTTGTTTCTTTTCTTTCCTTCCTTTTTTTTGACTTTGGCTAGCTCCCTCTTATCACATTCTTCCTAAAAAAATTGAAGGAAAAAAAAGAAAAAGAAAACCTTTGAAAAAAACCCTGTGGTGAGGCAGGGCAGAATTCATGGAAGAAAAGAGGAAACAGATCGCTTCAACTAAAGAACATGAATATTAAGCAAACTCCTATCACCTTTTTCTTCTTTGTCAAGATGGGGTTAGGAACAAAGAGAGGATAATAAGCATAATAGGACAGGATGGATAGAAATACATAGTTAACCATCAAAACTTTGAACATGAATGGGATGAACTCACCCATAAAATTTAAGAGAGTGGAAGCATGTGTTAGAATGTAGACCCCAAGAATATTTTGTTTATAAAAAATACCCTTTGTGGTAGAGTCAAGATGGCAGTTGAGTTTCCATCTACAGTTCCTCCAAACAGACCTACAAAACACATCATATTGAATATTTATGGAGAAATCCAGAAAAAGTCACAGTGAGTCCTTTGTCTGGCCCAGATTGGCATAGGGAGAAAGACAGAGGTCTTGAAGACACTGGAGACAGAGTGGAAGAAGAACACACAGCATGTGGAACACTCCAGTACTCAGGGAAAGCTGCACATTACCACCGAAGGACTCCCATTGCAGTACCCCATACTGGGGCACTGCAATATGGACATGTGCCAACTGACAGCTTTGTTGTCCCTTTCCCCATCCTAGTGAAGGATAAGGGGTAGTGGCTTGTGTTGCCTTTCCAAGTGGGAAGTCCATGGGTGGTATACCAAGAGAGGAGAAAGTTCAGATGCCAGCAGCATTAGTGGCATGACTTAGACACTCAGCATAGAGCAGGGTCTGACTTGAGCATCTAGCCAAACCTATTGAGGAATAACCAAGGGGGAAACCCAGACCAAAAGGAAGCTTATAATTTTGCCACTTTGAATCAATAGAGCTTTCCACCTGACTGTTAGGGGCAGAGTCCAGCAACAGTTTATTCTTGCGTGGACCCAAACCTAGGTCCAGAACTTGGAGAGCAAAGACCAGGGGACAGCAATCGGACTTTGCTCCAGATTAGACCCCTTTGGGAGCACTGAAAGTTTGTAAGTCCCCAGCTTGTTTTTGGAATCCTGATGTGACACAACACTTAATACCTCAAGAAAGCAGCAACAGCACCAACCTAGACCTTTTCTCTAGAAGTAAGGTAGAGATCAGCCCTTACATCGAGTCTGACTTCAGGATGTATGTTAAAAGAATAAGTAAACAAACAAAAAAGAACCACACAATAATGAGCTATTATGGTGGCAGGGATGCTCAAAATTCAGAATAAGAAAATGAATCCAAAATATCCAAAAGCAAAGCCTCAGAGAAATATGTAGTTGGACACAAACTCAGCTAGGATTCCTGGAAGAGAGGAAGGAAGAGCTTTTTTTTAAAGGTTCAAAATGTTTTTATAAATGGAATGAGAGTGATTGAGGAAAAAATTAGAAAAAAATAGTTTTGTAAAAGAAGGAATTAGGAAGGGAATTAATAGCTCGAAACAAGGGGTACAAAACTTTGCCCAAACAACAAACTCCTTGAAAATTCAAATGGACCAAATAGAGACCAATGACTTTGTGAAGTAACAAGAAATAAGAAAACAGCCAAAAGACTGGAAAAAAGGAAGAAAATGTAAAATATCACATAGCAAAAGCAATTAACCTGGAAAACCGGTCAAGGAAAAAAATTAAAAATCACTGAACATGTTTACACCATGACCAAAAAATGAGCTTAGACATCTCGTTTTAAGAAATCTTAAAAGAAAACTACCCTAGGGGCAGCTAGGTGGTGCAGTGAGTAGAGCACCGGCCCTGGAGTCAGGAGTACCTGAGTTCAAATCCGGCCTCAGACACTTGACACATGTACTAGCTGTGTGACCTTGGGCAAGTCACTTAACCCCGATTGCCCTGCCAAAAAAAAAAAAGCAAAAAAAAAAGAAAACTACCCAGATCTCTTAGAACCAGAAGGCAAAATGAAAATTGAAAGAATTAGATGATCTTCTGAAAGAAATTCCAAAATGAAAACTCTTAGGAAACATAACAGTCAAAATCCAGACTTCTACATTAAAATGTATATGTATGTGTACATATGTGTATATACACATACATATATACACCCATATGTATGTATACATATATGTATATATAATGCATGCATATGTGTGAGTGTGTGTGTGTGTGTGTGTGTGTGTGTGTGTGTATACTGCAAGGAGCCAGAAAGAAAGCCAGTAAGAAAGACCAAGCAGCCATAGTTAGGTTCACACATGATTTAGCAGCCTCTAACATAAGACAGCAGAGCATTTGGAATGCAATATTTTAGAAGGCAGAGAATATGATCTTATAGCTACAAATGATTTATCCAGCAAAACTGAACATAATACTACAGAGGAAAAATGGAGAACATACAAGCATTCCTGATGAAAAGACCAGAGTTGTAGAGAAATTTTAAAATTCAACACAAGAGCGAAGAAAAGCATAAAAAAGTAAACATGAATGAATAACAATAAAGGACTAAACAAGAATAAACAGCTTATATTCAAATATAGGGAGATGATTGTAATATCAATTAAGTTAGGTATCTTTGATTGAGTCTTACTAGGTGCTAAACCCCAGGCTCAAACCCCTATCTACTAGGTGCCAAGCCTATGTGGGTGTGAAGCCCTCAGGGTCCTAAGGGAGTGACTAAGACCAGAGCCAATAGTAGGAGCCTAAGTTCTGGTCGCTCAGATGATGTTTGATGATGGCTAAAGAGCAAAGAGAGCATAGAGCTATTTGGAGGAGGCTCTCACTCCTGGAGGAGTGGGACTTTGGGTAGCCATTCTAAGGGCCTCCCGGCTGAACTCAGAGGTTGGTAACTATAAATTGTATTTGGTCTGTTTATAAATGTATGTTTGTAATTTGTTTGTATTTGCTCTGAAGCTCAGGGTGCTGGCTTTTCCCCCTGAACTAAGTGATTGATATTTGTATACTGGATTAAATTAATGTTGCTTTCCTTAGTAAAGCAGATCAAAAGAACCTGTGTTGGCAGCTTTCTGTGTGTCGGTTGTTGGTGGGTCTTACACCCCTTCAGCAGCTGCTCGCAGGTTGTTGCAACTATGATACCTATGACCCTTTTGAATCCTACCATCATTAGGGTTCATAGAGGGAGTCTAATTACTCAAGGTCAACAGTGGTTTTGCTAGGTCTTAATGATCTTAAAAAAAAAAGAATGGAAAGAGAGGAGAAGAAAAATACATTGCTGGGTGAGGGTAGGAAAAGGTAGGATAGGAAAAATTATATCGTAATTAGAGCGCATTAGTAGACATTTATACAAACAAAGAGGAGTAGGTGAATGGGGAAGCAGCTGACACTTGAACCTCATTCTCATCTGAACTGCTCAAAAGAAGGAAGACTATACACATAGTTGTGTACGAAAATCTATTTCACTCAACAAAGAAATAGGAAAGAGTAGAAGGGGGAAGAAAGAATCATAAGAATGATAGACAAAAGTTGGGGGGGGTATTTGTCTTAAGCAATAGTGTCAAATGGTACGTACAGGAAGTTTTCAAAGGAAGAAATCCAAGCTACTGATAATCATATTAAAAAAGTACTCAAATCACTATTAATTAGAGAAATACAAATTAACATAACTCTGAGCATCCATTTCACACACATTAGATCTACAAAGATGACTAAAATTAAAAAAAAGTGAAATGAGAATGTTTGAAGGCCTAAGAGGAAAGAGGCAAATTAGTACTCGTGGAACTGTGAATTGGTATAGTCATGCTGCAAAACAATTTGAAACTATGTCCCAAAATGTACAAACCTATGCTATCCACTACGAGGCTGATACCCCAAAGAGTTCAAAGAAAGAAGAAAAGGAACTAAGGGTATAATCACTATGGGCAGGGTCTTTTTTTTCCTTTGAAGTTTTATTTTGATTTGTTGTGAAGAAGTTACTCTCCTCTGTTTTTGCCTCGTGGGATTCTCTGAGTCCAGAGTGTTCCTTAATTGTGTTCATTATTTTCTTTTCTGCTCAAATCTCCTGCCTCAGACTCTGGGTCAGATGCTGCTCTCTTCTGTATTCTCAGACTATGTTGGGTAGGCCTGCTTGGTCCTATTTGTAGTGGATCACCTGGTGGCTCAGCTTGGATTTTGACCTTGGCTACTTCTCAATCTTCTCCTTTGCATAGTCCCAAACCCAGAATTGGCTTCATCCCTTACTATGACTCTTGAAGGCCCCATTGATAACTGTACGTTTTTTATTGCTCTGGCAACAGGTCTCCTACAGAACTTCAGATGTTTTCCTCACAGGTGTTGCTCTAGTTTACCTGGTGCCACCATCTGTACCTAGTCTCAGGCTGCCTGGGTTCTGCTCTGCATAGACACTGGTTTGGTCTTGCCTCAGCCCTGCTACCTGCAGACCTGGTACAGGGTGTTGGTTTGGCCCTATGTCCTACTGTGGCTCAACAGGGCTATCTGGACCCTGTGCTGCCTGGACACTGGTCTGGTCCTGTCTATTGCTATGGGGATGAGCTTCCTAGGTACTTGGGGTTATGTGTTTTGTCTTTTTGTGAACCTATGTGTAGATCTTGACATCAGTTATAACTGAACACCATCTTACTAGATTTAGCTTGTCTTTTAGTCTTGTTGAAATCTTTTTAAGATCTTGGTGCTTGCTCATTGTGTTAGCTACTTGTGTTAAGTTCCTGTTATTTGAGAATTGGATATGCAAGCTAACTATGCTTTCATTCAAATCTATCCAACTGGGAAAGGCCTAACCTTTGACTATTTGAAAATCCTGGATCAGAGCAACAGCAAGTTAGGGCACCTAGAGTTCAACGTTGATGCAGCTGTCAAGCATAAATTAAGTACTTAATAAATATACCTAACTGCCTTTGTAGTTGGACTCACTCATGGAACAGCAGAACTGGAATGGAGCCTGGAGATTAGTTAGTCTAACCCTCTTATTTTACACATGTTGAAACTGGTGCCCAGAAAGGGCCTTGCTCAAGCAACTTGCTCAAGGCCATAAGTAGGGTAGAAAGTTGCAGGTCGAATGTTATCTGGTCTGACCCCATCCCTCTTCCAGACCAAGAATTCCTTCTATAGTGGAGGATTAATTTACCTTAATCTCTTAATCTCAAATGCCTTGTCTTCCCCATCTCTGAGGACTGAAAATCCTGTTCATTTTAATGCCCTGCATGAAATCTTAAGCTAATCCTCACTGATTTTAGGTAATTTATTTGCATTTTCATAGGGGCTTTCCAGGCCTTTAAACTCCAAAGAATAACTCAAATATTAGGGATTTCAAGCTTGTGAGGAGATTTAAGGATTATAGGATTTACAACTGTAATAGACCCTAGACATCATCCAGTCCAACCTCATCATTTTATAGATGGGGAAACTGAGGGTCAGAAGGGCTAGGTGACTTGACCAAAGTCATATGGCTAATAAATGACAAAGTCAGAATCTGAACCCAGGTCCCCTGACTCTGTTTTTGATCAAGTAGGCTTTCAGTGTTCCCAAAGATCACACTGTGAAGTATTCATTAATTCTGTATGTGCATTCTGTCTAAATGGGTCCCGATGTTTATTTAAAGGGTGTGTGTGTGTGTGAATGTGTGTGTGAATTTGTGTGTATGTGAATGTGTGCGTGTTGTGTGTGTGAATGTGTATGTGTGTTGTGTATGTGTGTGTGAATGTGTGTGTGAGTGTGTGTGTGTGTGTGTGTGTGTGTGTGTTAAATAAGTTGAGTAGAAAGAATACTGGATTTTGGAGTCAGTGGACCTCAGTTTCAAACCTGATTCCACCACTCACTTACTGGCTCTGTGACCTTGAAGAAGTCATATAATTTCTCTGGGCCTCTGTTTCCTCATCTGTGAAATGAAGGGATTGGACTAGCTGAATTCTAAAATGCCTTTTAGCTCAAAATCTACGCTCTCCTGATTCTATGTTATCTGCAACACATCCTTTTTAACCTGGGGAGCAGCAATCTAGCATAGTGGATAGAACCATGGTCTTGGAGTCAGCAAGACCCTGGCTCTACCTTCCTTTCACACTCACCAGCTTTGGGACTGTGGGTACATTGCTTATAGCTTGCTGGAGCTTCAGTTTTATCATCTGTAAAAAGGGGGTGATAATGCCTGTAGTAACTACTTCATGCATGTAAGATAATCTAGGAGAAGGACTCTGCAAGCTTTTAAGCATTATAAAAGTCTTATGTATTATTATAGACCAGGGCTGTAACTAGTGAGGAGTAAGTGGGGCTTTGCTCCCAAGAAGCCAATATCTGGTGCCTACATAGGCCTCCTCTGATTCTTCCCAGGGGTTACTGCCACCTCTGCACCACGCTTCATGTTCCTTCAGGGTCTTGTCATAGTGGGGATTCTCTCCAGGGACTCTGCCCTAGTCCCACCCTCCTTGCCCTTCCCTGGCAGCTCCTTCAGCAGTGAGGACTGGATGACTTCACTCATGTGTGACCACTGCTGCTCTATACTGCTGCCCTCTCCTTCCTTCCCATTTCCTCCTCCTTCCTAGCCCCCACTAAATTTGCCCCAGAGGCCAGGATCTACACTTATGACTTTCTTATGCATTGATCTTATAATGTCACTTCCCCCATTCAAAATCCTTCAGAAGTTTCTATTGTTCACGAAGTAAAGTTCCCAACCCTAATCTTGGCATTCAAGGCCCTCCATAGTCTAATACCTCCCTGCCTTTCCTACCTTGCCTCTCAGTACTCCTTTGCATATGGGCTTTGCTTTAGCCAAATTGCACTCCTGGCCGTCCTGTGTGGCTATCCCATGCTGTTCTATTCATATTCCTTTGCTCATGGTGTTCTCTATACCTGGAATTTTCTCTCTCCCATAGCTTCCATTGCTGAAATTTTCCCTGACCTTAAGGCCCAGATCAGATGCCATTTCCTTCATACAGCTTTCACTGATTCCTTCATCACAACCTAGCCAAATGATCCTTCTGCCCTCAGACCTCACAAAGTGGCAAATTTCTTGTACATTTGTCCTGCATAATTTCATATGCTGGCTAATTCTGTGGGTTGTATCGCCTCTCTGGCTTGTCAGCTCCATCAAAGCTGGCATCACTGCTTACTTAATTTTTGTCTCACCCAGAATCTAATACCATGCTCTGCTCGCAGTAGGAGCTTGATAAATTTTGTTGGTGTTGAATGAATGAATGGAAAAGTTTTGATCAGATGCTCAAGCACATGCTTAGTGCTGGACATACAAATAGAAAACAAGACAGTCCCCGCTCTCAAGGAGCTCACATTCTAATGGGAGAGACAACACCTAGAGAAGGTTTCAGTTTCACGTCAAATGGAAAGAGTCTATGGTAATTAGGGAGCATCTCCCTTACTGTTGTTTCCATTAATAAAGCATTATCTCTCTGTAATATTGAACCAGCTGATAGTGCCAAGGATTTTGGTGAAAATAACTCCCATTTCCTCTATCTTCAGCAGTTATGGTTTCTAAGGAGATGGGGTCTGCAGCAAATGCAGAGGAAATTGCCGGGTTGCATCTCCCTAAGGGATACTTTCTTGGACCAGGAAATAGAAGTTCTTCTGTTTCTGCCATCAGCACAGACTGCCCCCAACAGGGCAGGCAAGCCAGCCTAGCTAAATCAGAAGGGCACTTGGAGGGAGCCACAGCAGGCCACCAGGCAGATCAAACTGCCTCAGGCACCGTCTCCCTTCAGCTAGGTGATACAGTCTGTAGAGTAGCTTTTTTGAGTAGGGCCAGGCTAGAAGCAGAGTCACTGATGTAGGGCTGCTCCTCTTCTGGGAGGCACACAACCCAGCTAGTTCAGGGCTCTTGGGCTTACCTGCCCACCAGTGGCAGTTGGTAGTTGAGGTTGTTGGTAAGGATATTATACCCCTTCTCCATAAGGATTGCTCTCCTTGATCATGGCTACAAGGGCTGAGCTAGAAGGACCAGCAGTAGTCTGTGGGGTACTGCTGTTACCAGCACTTTGGGGTTCAGGGTCTTGAGTTGTCTTTACTAAGATAACAATAACAATGACACATATACATATTCATACGTAGATTCACATACATATATATATGTATATAAGTGTGTATATATACACATAATGCCTAATATGTGCCAAGCACTATGATAAATGCTTTACAAATATTATCTTATTTGAACCTCACAACAACCCTGTGAGGTAAGTACTATTATCACACCCTTTTTAGAGATGAAGAAACCAAGGCAAATAGAAGTTGTGACTTGCCAAGGGTCACAAAGTTAGAAAATGTCTGAGGCTGAATTGGAACTCAGTTCTTCCTCATTCCCAGCACTCTATCTGCTGTATCACCTAGTTGAAGGGACATGGTGCTTGAGATGGTTTGATCTGCCTGGTACACAGGCCTACTATCTTTCCCTCGGAGTGTCTTACTGATTTAGCTAGTCTGGCTTGCCCACTCTGTTGGGGGAAGTCAACACAGGAGGGATCAGGGACAGAAAGCATAGGAAGGGATGAGAAAGGCTACTAGCAGAAGGCAGAGTAGAAGCATCTTACAGAGGGAGAGCTGACTGAAGCCTGGTGGGCTCCGTCCCTGATGTAAGTTCATTGGAAGAGGGTTAGGTGTGCTCTTTCTATGATAGTCAAAAATTGGGGTCTATGGAGCTGTCCTATTGTTAGCAAATAGTCAAACCAATTGTGGCATATGGAGGTGATGGAATACTGTTATGCCAGAAGAAATGATGAAAAGGAAAATTTCAGAGGAATCCAGGAAGATCATTATGAATTAATGCAAAGTAAGCAGAACCAGAAGAATGATTCACACAATGAGAACAGCACTAGAAAGAAAAACAATTTTAAAGACTTTAGAACTCGATTAACACCACGAGAAACTGTGAGTCCAAAGGAACAAAGATGAAATACTTCATTTGCCGCCTGAAAGATGGGTGATGAACTTAAAATGAAGTGAGATCCAGCCTCAGACACTTATTAGTTATGGACAAGTCTGAGCAAGTCACTCAAGCTTTGTCTGCCACTTTCCTGTAAAATATAAAATGGAGATCATAATAACATTTACCTCACAGGGTTATAATGAGGAACAACTAAGGTAATCTCTGCACAGCGCTTAGCACAGTTCCTGGCACATAATAGGTGGTTAAGAATGCCTATTTCCTTGCCCTAAAATTCAGGCTAAAGGGGGAATTTGTTTCACCAGTTTGTGTAACTATGTTATCTTAAAGTTTAACATACTTGTCATCTAAGTCTGTTACCTGAACATGCCAGAGTCTCTTTAGCATCTGTAAGAGATTGATGCCTATGGGAATCAAGAGGGGACCCATGTATGAAATGATGAGTGCATAGAAATTACAGGATTTTAGAGCTGAAAGAAAATTAGTGATCATTTCATGTAGCACTCATTTTCTAGTTGAGGCAACTGAGGCCCAGACAAGTTAAGTGACTTGACCAAGATCACACAGATAGCAAGGGATAGCAAGAAGATAGCAAGCTGGGATTTGACCCTAGGTCTTTTCGCTTCAGAAAGTGCTCTTTCCACTATACCATGGCAGAGAGCTAGCTCCTGAAATGCCCTTTACCATAGTCGAGTTGCCCTGCTGGGTTATGTAATAGAGTAGCAGGAATTAGTACAGCTAAACTTCCCATCACAGCTCCCCAAAGATCGAGAAAATTGATTATACCAAGTCTTGGGAAATCCAAGAAAAAAATTACAGTGAGTCACATATCCAGCCCAAGTCGTAACAGGCAGCAGAGGGAAAGGTCTGGGGGCACTAGGGATGAGGTCCAGCTAACTGTGTGCAACATCAAACATTCCAGTGTGAAGGAGATGAAAGAGGACTGAGACTGTACACCAGAAGAAGAAGAGGTCCCGGGCCCAAATAGAACACCTTGATATTTTGCTAGATGTAGGAACTTGTGCTCACTGGCAGCAGTGTTGCTCTCTACTCATTTACAAGTCACAGATCCAGGGTAGATTGAGGAGGCCATCAATGCCTGAGGTAGCACTTGTGACCCTTGGCAATGACGAAGAGAGATTGGGGGTCCTAGGCTGTGTACCAAACAAAGAGCAAATTCAGAAGTCACACACTGTATGACTTTGATCCCAGGAGTAGAGGAAGGTTCCAAGTTCAACCTCTAGCTCAGTCTGAAACCTGTGGTAGAATAACCAGAGAAGGAACCCGAGAACAAAGAGGAACCTACAGCTCTATGATACTGAACCTACACAACTTTTTACCTAGCTGATCAGTGGCTAAGTTGAGCAGCAATCTACTGGTGTGTCAATGAGGGACAAGCTCACAGTAGTGTTTTTCAGATCCAAATCCAGATCAGGAATTTGCAGAGCACAGACTAGGAGGGCAGTGAGAAGACTTTGTTCCAGATCAAACCACTATGGGAGAACTGAAAGTTTTCAGGTTCCTAGCCTGAACTGTCCCTGAGACCCTGAAATAATACAACACCCAATACTTTAAGAAATTGGCATAAGGGCCCAAGAAGACATAAATTCAGCCTAGATGTTCCATCCAGAATTACAAAGAGCCTGGCCTTGATATAAATTCCAAAGTCAGAAAGTAGCCTGGAAGAAGAGGAAACAAAAAGAAACAAAGAAAAGAGAATCCCATTATAAAGATCTGTTGTGGTGATAGGCATGCTCAAGATGCAAGCCTAGAAGAAGATTAAAAACTACAAAATATCTGAGAGGAAAGCATGGATGTAAGTTTAACTAAAATTATTGGAGGAGATGAAGCAAGAATTTTTTTTAAAGAGCTAAAATGATTTAAAAATCAAATGAGAGCACTGAAGAAAAAACAGAAAAGAAATGAGAGTTATGGAAGAAAGAATTGGAAAGACAATTAATAGCTTACAACAAGAGTACTAAATCTTACCCTGGAAACAAACTCCATGTAAATTAGGGTTGATTAAATAAAAGCTAATACTTCTATGAGTCAACAAGAAATATTAAATATTAAAATATCAAAAGCCTAAAATAGAAGAAAATGAAAATATTGAAAAATAGATTGAGAAGAAAAAAAATTTAGAAACATTATACTACCTGAAAGCCATAACAAAAAAAGAGCTTAGATATATTTCAAGAAATCATAAAAGAAAACTGGGCAGACAGCTTAAAACCAGAGCATAAAGTGAAAATATAAAGAATCTACTGGTCATCTCCTGAAAGGAGCCCCAAAAAGAACACTCCTGTGGACATTATAGCCAAAATCCAGAGCTTCCAGGTCAAAGAAAGAAAAATTGCTTCAAGCAGTTATTAAAAAAAAAAGAATCCCAAATCCCCTTAATAAAAGGATTTGTTCTGTAAAACTTGGACTCAGTCAAAAGACTATACCCAAGGACCTAGAAGGCCACGTGCTGCAGGTTCTCTCTCCCTGGACTGGGATATGATATTCCAAAGGGCAAAGGATATAGTTTTACAGCAAAATAATAGCTTGCCTAGCAAAAACAGTATAATGCTACAGGGGAAAAACAGAACTTTAGTAAAATAAAGGATTTCCAAGCATTCCTGATGAAAAGACAAGACCCATGTAGAAATTGTGAAGTATAAATGTAGAAGTTAAGGGAAAGATAAAAAGATAAACATTCTTTCCCCAAATAAAGTCAGATCAAAATAACTGGAGAAATATGAAATGCTCATAGGTAGGCTGAGTCATTATAATAAAAATGATAATGCTACTTGCATTAATTTCTTATTCAGTTCCATATCAATCAAATTACCAAAGGGTTACTTTACAGAACTAGAAAAATAATAACAAAATTCTTCTGGAAGAACAAAAGGTCAAGAATACCAAGGGAATTAATTTTTTTAAAAATGTTAAGGAAGGTAACTTAATAGTGACAGATATCAAACTATACTACAAAGTAGTAATCATCAAAAGAATTTGATACTGGATAAAAAATTGAGAGGTTAATCAGTAGAATAGATTAAGTATACAATATAGAGAAGCAAAAAAGTAACCTAATGTTTGATAAGCACATGATCACAGCTATTACTGAAAAACAGTGTGGCAGAAACTTGATGGACACAAATGTCTCCCACAATATACTAAGACAAGCTCCAAATGGGTATGTGATTTAGGTATAAAGGATAACATCATAAATAAATTAGAGAAGCAAGGAAGAAGCTACCTGTCAGATCTATGGACAGAAGAAGAGTTCATGGCCAAACAAAAGAGGATCACAGAAGGTAAAATGGTTAATTTTGATTATATAAAATTAAAGGTTTTTGTACAAGCAAAGCCAATGTGGCCGAAATTAGAATAGAAGGGAGTAAATGGGAAATAAAAGGTCTTTGTAGCAAATTTCTTTGATAAAGTAAATTTCAAATTTCTATAGTATATAGGGAACTGTTTCAAATTTATAAGAATAAGAGCCATTCTTCAAATGATAAATGGTCAAAGGATATGAATAGTCAGTTTTCAGAGGAAGACATCCAAGCTATAAATAGCCATATGAAAAATGTACTAAATCACTAACAATTAGAGAAATATGAATCAAAACAACTCTTATATTCCACTTCATATATGCCATATTGGGAACAGTGACAAAAAAACATCTCTTGCATATGACTCCTTCTCTCCTCTTATACTGCTACCACCTTGATGCAGGTCTTTATCATCTTAGGCCTGGACTTTTGCAATAGCATTCTGGTTGGTTTATCTGTCACAAGACTTTCCCCAGTTCAGTCCATTTTTCACTTGTCTGTCAAATTGATCTTTAAGTGCAGGTCTGAACATGTTAACCCTCCTCTCCCTGCCCCTGCCGCTCAATAAACTCTAGTGACTTCCTATGAACACCAAGATCAAATATAAAATTAACATACCCTTTGACCCATAACTAGGTTTGTACTCCCAATGAGATCAAAGAAAGAGGAAAAAATCCATATATCTAAAAATATTTAAAGCAGCACTTTTTGCTTGTAGTGGCAAATAATTTGAAAATAAGGGGGGAAATGGTTGAAAGAGTTACTATATATGAATATGATGGAATACTGTTGTGCTTTAAAAAAATCATGTAGGGGATGATTTCATAGAAAACTTAGAAGACTCATATGAACTGATGCAGACAGAAATGAGCAGAACCAGGAGAACAAATTATACAACAATATTATATAGAGAAAAAAACCTTTGAAAGACTCAAGAATTCTGATCAACACATTAACCAACCATGTTTCCAGAGGATTCATGATTAATCATTCTACCTACCTTTTATGGTGAGGTAATGAACTCAGAGAACAGAGTGAGAATTTTTTCTAGTGGTTGAGGTGGGGGTGGCATGTGGGACATTACCAATGTGAGAATTTGTTTTGCTTGACTATACATCTTTGTAATAGGGATTTAGTTTTTCTTTCTTTTTCAATGGTGGTACAGTGTGGATGGGAGGGAGAAAAGAGAGGTTTTTGTTTGAAAACAGCATAATAAAATAATAAACTCAGGTCTTCTTGACTCTGAGTCCAGTATTCTTTCTTTTTTAAATGCCTTATTAATGCTTTTTTCCATTATAAATTCCCAATTACTTTTCTACATGGTATCCTTTCTTTTAACAGAGAAAAACATGGAAAAACTTGACATAATGTCTATGATGGATAGTATATGCAACACTCCATATTCATTGCTCTCTACTACTCTAATGAGAGGAGGAAAGTGTGTTTCATTATTAATTCTCTGGGACCAAGCTTAGACATTTTTATAATCTGAATTCTAATGTCTTATTGTCTTTTTCTCACCCTTTCATTACTGTAGTTATTGTATATATTGTTTTTCTGGTTTTGTTTTCTTCACTCTTCATCAGGTCATGCAAGTCTTCTCATGTTTCTCTGAATTACTGATAATCATTGTTTCTTATGGCTAGGGATGTCCCAGAGCCATTTGTTCCTGCACACAAAAACTAATTGTTAAATTTTCAGTATGATCATTTACACCTTGGAAATATTATAATTAGTTTAAATGGTCTAAGTGGAAATGGTATAAAATCAGGGTTTTATTTATTGCTTTGTGATAATCTAGACTTAAGAAAGTGATGGAGAAAATTTAGATAATGCAGATTAAACTTAAAAGTCCGTCCTGCATATTATTTTTTTCTGGAGAGCCAGTTGTTAAATATTTACCAACACATTACTGTTTATGCAACAACAATGTTACAATATATTCACATATTACAATTTGTTCAGCCATTTCACAGTTGATTGGTATCTACCTTATTTCTATTTTTTTGCTACTACAAAAATGCTTCTATGAATATTTTGTCAACTGAGACTTTTCTGTCATTAACCTCCAATATACAGAAATGTGACTCCTGAGTTAAAAGAGGTAAACAATTTAGGAACTCTTCTCTCATAATTCCAAATGGATTTCCAGAATTATTTGGTAAACTCTCAGCTCTTCCAACAAGGTACTAATTCCCCCAATAGCCTTTCAAGTCAAGCCAGGTCAAGAAGCATTTTCTACATGTCTACCACGTGCACAAAGAAAGGAATAAAACAGTCTCTATTCTCAAAGAACTCACAGTCAAGTGGTAGGGTGGACACCTTTATATTCGTCTGTATATTTGTTTATACATTAATATACACATACTTATAGTATAATAGAATGTTAGAGCTGGAGAAGACCTAAGAACATAAAACGTTAGAGCTGGAAACAACCATGTATGGATAGAGAATGTTAGAGCTGGAAATGACCTTAGAATGTGGCCAGTTAGAAATGGAAGTTACTATAGGACAGAAAATGTTAATTATAGAACAAAAAATGTTATAACTACCAATAGACCTTAGAGATCACTCAATAAAATACTGTTATTTTGCAGATGAGGGAACTGAGACCTAGAGAAGGAAAGTGACTTACCCAGGGAGCTCTTGGCAGAGCTGGGACTAGAATCCATTTCTTCTTAGCTCTACACCCCTCATTCTGGCTTTCTGACCAGTGTGTATATACACTGGATTGATTAGTATTAACCACTCATTAGCAGGCTTATTAGCTATAGAGATGAAAATCTGGAGAGCCTAACTCTCTCTACTAAGTGTAATAAAAATGTAAAATCTAGGATCTTATTGTGTACTGCACAACCTTTCTCTCCACATGAACATATGTTATATGGTATGCAAGTGTGAGGGAAAAGAATGAATGACAGAATGAATGACATGAATGAATCAATGAAAAAACATTTAGTGTGTGTACCATGTACCGAAGTTCTGGGAGTAGAGGGAGGGAAGAGGAGAAGGGAGGAGGATATGAATAAAAAAGAAAACCCAAGAGAGTCCCTATCCTTAAGAAGCTTCCATTCTAATAGGGGAATATAACACATACGTGGGAGTGGGGGCCAGGGTCTGGGAGGTCAAAGGGATGGTGAGCAAAGTTGTAGGACAATTGAGTGACTTGTCTTTTTCAGGAATGGTGTTTATTTTTATTAGATAATTATTCTCAGAATAAAAGTTAGAGTTCTGGGGGTGAGGGATGTGAGGGAAATGACCTTAGAATGTGGCCAGTTAGAACTGGAAGTTATTATAGGACAGAGAATGTTAACTATAGAACAAAAAATTTTAAAACTACCGATAGACCTTAGAGATCACTCTCTGGCATGGCAGGAAGATTGCCAGAGAACATCATGGTGGATCTGGGTACTTCAAATCATGATCTGTCACCAATCAGGAGTCCATGGCCTCAGAGTGGGAGATGGAATAGGGTTGGAGAAGTACCAAAGAGGTCTCACAATATACCGGTGAACTTCTGTTCTGTGAACCTTAGTTCTCATGTACAGTGGGAGTAGTCCAACAAGATTGTCATATGTTGGGAAGTACCAGAGAAAATGGCACAGAGAAAGTTGGAAAACCCCTGATTTGTTAACTCCCAGGCTGTAGTAGAAGAGTTTTCCTGAGAGGTGGAAAGCTAAGGCAGTATGTGGACACAGGGATGTGCCAAACAATACACTGAAGAGGGAGTTCAGGCCACTGCATGGAATATATACTAGGAAACTGGCTAGCTGATGAATGGGAAGATGACTGGTATTAAACTCTGAAATCACTTCCTTTATCTCAGTAATTCATTCCAAGAAGCAGGAATTTTTAGATGACAAAATGAATCATGAGGATTTCCCTTGTGTCCTTGGCTCACAATAGTTATACTCTGGGATATTACGTGTCCCAGTGTTAGCTAATCTAAAAAAAAATCCTAAGCCACATAGTATGATTGTACTGGGATCCTCAGGCCATTTTAAACAAATCTCATAATTTTCCAAATTGGTTTCCTTTCCCTAATTTTGGAGGGAAGGATTGGTGGGGGGTGGGAGAATGAGTAGTTAAGTGGGACCAAGGATGGTGATAGAGAAGGCAGATATGGGAAATCTACATAGGATTTCTTGATGGCTTTCTGCATTAAGAAAATCTGTTCATTTATGTAGGAAAGACAGTGTGGTATAGTGGAAAGCCTGCTGAATTTGGAGTTAAACGTTTTAGATTCAAGTTTTCACTTTGACACTAGCTGTATGATCTTGGCCATAACAAATAATTCAGGTCTTGAAGCATCTTAAGTGACCCTCTTTGAGCCTCAATCTTGCATAATCTCAAAATTGGAAGAGACCTAGGAGTCCATAGTCCAACCTCTGTTAAGTATGGTAGGTAGTTAGTACAGTATTTTTTAGTCTTGGTGTGGAATTTGTCTATGGTTTTCTTGGCATTTCAGCTCATTACTACCCTTAGGAGAAGCTCTCCCTTTTAACCAATAAATTTAGTTGAGTAAAACAAATCTATACATCAGCAATATCTGTAAATGTATGTTTCTCTAGTCCATTACCTCTCTGCCAAGAGGTAGTTAGCATGCTTAATTATTAGTCTTCCGAAATTATGGTTGGTCACTTCATTGACTAGATTGCCCCAAATCTTCCAAAGCTATTCTCCTTTACATCATCTCAGTCATCATGTAAATTTCTCTCTTGGTTACTTCACTTCTGCTCACTTCACTCTGGACCAATTCATATAAAGTATTTCCAAATTTCTTTAATGCTGATCCTATCTTATAATGCAATATAATATATTGCATTGCATTATATTGTATGATACAATACCCATTATATCTATATACCACCATTTGTTCAGCCATCCCCCCATTGATGAACACCCAATTTGTTTCTTCAATACAACAAAAAGTGCTGTTATAAATATTTTTGAACATATGGGTCCCTTTCCCCTCTGTCCTTGACCTCATTGGAGGTATATTCTTAGTAGTGGTATCACTGAGTCAGAGTATGCACAGTGTAGTGACCTTGTGGGGGTAGTTTCAAGTTGCTTTCCAGATTGGTTGAACCACTTCCCAGTTCTTTCAAGAGTGTATGAGTATGCCTGCCATCCCATAGTCCCTTGAAAAATGGTTTTTTTTCCCTCTTTTATCATCTTTGTCAATCTGATAGATGTGGCATGGTGCCTTGGAGTTCTTTTAATTTACGTTTCTCAAATTATTAATGATTTGGAGTATTTTTACATGGTTGCTGAGAGTTTGTGTCTATTCTTTTGAAAACTGACTTCATATTCCTTGATATACCATCCCCTGATAAAAGTGAAATTAGGGATGATTAGCTGCTGATTCCTAATTATTATTTCTTATCGGGGTCATTAGTCTAATTCTCTCCTTTGCTTTGCCTGGGTTGATGTAGCTTTTGGTATCACGTAATGAATCTGTCTTGAGATTCAACATCTCCATTGTTAATCGGTTCTCACATTGCATTAAAACTCCACAGATGCACGGACAGAAGAAAGCATTTATTAAACAGGAAGTAGTTCATGGGCTTCAATGCCATGTAAAAAACTCATATTATCTATTAAACACAATATTACATTTATTTTAATTAGCATTAGTACAGTAGTGCACAAAGACATGGAAACAATACCAGTTAGGTAAAGGTCCATTAATATATAAAATGCATTTTACATTGGGTATGTGACGTTTTAACATAAAACATAAAACCAATGAAAACACATGGATTTATTATCCACTATCTGATCTCACGTACTACCTTAATCTTTATACATTTTGTGACAAAAAATAGAAATAGCTGTATTTTCAATGACTTTGATCAGTTGCATAGGTAGAGTGGGAAAATCACTAGATTAGGAGTCAGGGGACACATATCTTAGTTTCAGCTCTGCTGTCAACCAGCTATCTGATGTTGGCCAAATCACTTTTGTTCTCATCCTGTTTCCTTATCTGCAGGTGGGCTTAGACTAAAACGATCCCTGAGACTCTTTCCAACTCACTCATTTTATGTTTGAAGGCCCCTCTTTAGCTCTAATATTCTGTATCACAGATTTCTGTCAGTGTAAACTCAAGTTCTCTCCTAGCTCTGACATTCTAGGGATCTAAGTTGGAAGGAGATTTAGATAGCTAGATTACACTGTGTTTTGAATCTTTGGGAGTTGGAAATGGAATAACGTCTGCGCATCCATTGGTGAGGATAAGTTTTTTTTGTTTGTTTGTTTTGTCTTTGTATCCCCAGAACCAGAAAAATGAATTCCCTCTACAACTGAGTAGTAAAAGCAACTTTAAAGTCAGAGTAGGCAGCCTGGAATAGTGGACAGAGGCAGCCTTGTAGTTAGGAAGGCCAAGGCTCAAGTCCTGCTTGAGCTTGTGTGACCATCAGTAAGTTATTTAACCTCTCCATTCTCCTGGCAACTTTCCAAGATTAGGAGGTATATGAGTTGCTGGTCCCCGCTCCCCTTTTTTTAAGGCAATCGAGATTAAATGATTCATCTTGCCTAGGGTCACACAGCTAGTAAGTATCTGAGGCTGAATTTGAACTCAGGTCCTCCTGACTCCTGGGTCAGTGCTCTGTTCACTGCACCACCTCGCTGCCCCCGAGTGGCTGATCTCTTTTGGTGGAAGGAATTTCCTTTACCTGTAGTTGCCAACACATACAAAATCACAGATCTAAACCAAAACATCTGCAGCTTAAGTTTCTAAATACAGTTTGACACATATATATAAGGATGTATGTGACTATGCTTGTATATATTTGCATGAATATATCTATGTAGTTATATGTATCTATATGGATTTATAGAGAGCTCTGTTCATTAGCCGCAGAGTCAAATTCACTTCCTGAATCTGTGCCCTGAGTATGCCCCTTTGATTAAATCTCCTATCCTATGATTTCTTCTTGTAAGTACATTTTTTTTGTCAGGTTAGTTGCTGACATAGATGTTACATGTCCCAGTGACTGGAACTCTCTTCTTCCTCATCTCTGCCTCCCGGCTTCCCTGGCTTCCTTCAAGTCTCCTATAAGAAGCCAGTGTCAGTCCTCCTCAATCTTAGTGCCTTCTCTCTGAGATTATCTCCAGTTTATTTTATATATATATATATCTTGTTTTTGCAGTTATTCTTATGTTGTCTCACTCAGTAAACTGTGAGTACCTGGAGAACAGAGTATTTTTGCCTTTCTCTTTATTTCTGCACTTAGCACAGTGCTTGGCACATAGTAGATGCTTAATAAATATTTGCTGCCTTGAATAGAAAAGAAATCAACTTCTGGTCACCTTAAAAATGTCTTCTGTACCACACTAAAACAGTAGAACACTCACCATTATGTGTATGTGCAACAAAGACACATTTATGCACTGACAAAAATTTTAAATAGTTATATGAAATGACTGTTAAATACCTGAGCTAAGCTAGATGCCAAAAAAGTCACATGGGGTTTCATCTTTCTATGAAAGATGGAAGGGGAAGGCTGAAAATAACTCAAACTTATAACTGGGACAAAAATAAGTTAATGTAGGGGTTTTCCAGAACCTTGTTTCCTGATGGGTGGTAGGAAAGTCCTATTGTTGTAAATGTCCATGTCCAGACAAGATTTTTTTTCCTAGCCTGATATAATCAGTGAAATGTGGCATAGGAGAGCAAATGTATATAAGGGCTCCTGATTTGTAAGTCCTCTTTTGTGAAGATTTCCCCATAGGATTTTGGGAAGATTTTTCCCCCCCTAAAGAGCTCTCCTTAGGCAATCTTCCACATCACTTCAATCAAGACAGAGCAAGAAACACTGTAAGAGAATCAGGGACTCATGGGATTTAGAGTTGGAAGAAACTGTTGAAGTCACTTAGTACAGGGGTTCTTAATCTTTTTTTTGTGTTATGGACCCCTCTGGCAGTCTGGTGAAGATTATGGACTTCTCAGAATTATGTTTTTAAATATTTGAAGGAAATGATAAATTTCAGTTAGAGGTTAGTGAAAATCAAAATGCATTGTTTTTCCCATCCAAGTTCATGCATCCCTTGATATCTTAGGTCTGTGGTTCCAAGTGAAGAACCCCTGATCTAATCTGTCTGCATTATTTTACAAAGGCAGGTCCAGAGAGGGGATAATGTTTATAATGCAAGAAGAACATTTACCTTACTAGCTTCACAATTAGGAATCTGAATTCACATTTTCCTCTTCAACCAAATCTCTTTGGTTGGTATTTGTCCTGCCAACCCCTCCCTCAGCTCAGTTTAGCAAATTCCTTCTGTTGGGACTTATCCATGAGAGAGGAGGTATGGCATACCAAAGTTAAAATAATATTATAGTGAGGATGGAAAGTGAGAGGTGATAAATATGAAGAAGCAAGCATTTCCCCATTCCTGGCTCTGTGATGTGGTGGAAGGTGCATTGGTTCTGGACTTAGAAGATCTGGGTTCAAATCCAGACCCTGACACTTACTACCTGGGTCACCTCAAGTAAGACACTTTACCCACTTTTCATTTTGGTTTTCCTAGCTGTAAGATGAAGGTGTTTGACTAAATGACCTCTAAGATCCTCTCCAGCTCTAAATTCTTCAATTCTTTAATCTTTCTTCAAGGGAAATTCTTTCATGATCAAGGGGTTCCTAATGATATTATGAAACCCTTTTGAAGATTATAAACCCTGTCCCCTGTCTCCTCTTACAATGATGCTAAAATAAATACAAACAAATTTAAACAAAGAAAGGAACTAACCCAAATCCAGTGCCAAATTAGACCTAGCTTCCATTTTGACTTTCTTCAGGTTTAGTGATTGTCCACACATTTTCCACGTATAAGTCCATCTTCTTCTATGAACTTCCAGGTAACAAAGGCTAAATATACCTGGCTGAGTAGGAACAAGGTGGGCACTGGTATTTCCACAGCGAGCTTTCTGAAGATTTTTAATGTTCCCACCATCTTTGAGTGAGGTAAGAAGTTGCCATCTTGAGTAACAGGTCTAGACGTCATTTCTTTAGTTCTTAGAACTGGTGGAAGATATGGATTTAGGGAGTTGATATTTTTGGCATTGAAGGCCAGATTAATTTTCCATCATAGCAAGTGTCCTCTCCTGCACTCAGAAGGGGCTTCTTTATATGGTGCTTGCTTTTTATTGCACATGTCCACCTCTTGTTTCACTCATTATGATGTGTGTGCATGTCTTGATGAGAAAACACAATGTTAGGTACATTCCACATCTGGCATGAGAAAAATCCCTGTTTGGTAGAGTTCCTGATGAATGTTACCTTGCTTTTTCACTTTCAAGGAGATCTCTAAGTTCAATGGAGAAACCTTTGTGACTGCTAAAGGTCATCCAACCCCAACCTTGAGAAAATGCATGTCAATTCACATAACTGAGCTGAAAGAAATAACTCAAATTACCAATGATCAGCCTATAGCAGAACATCAAGGAAAACCATTTTCTCAAAGATCAGGGGCTCATATAATTTAAGACTGAAGGGATCCTAGCATCTTAAACCATAGAGTTAGAACTAACAGGGACCTCATAGACCAACCTCTTCATTTTACAGATAAGGAAACAGGCACTGAGAGGTTAAGTGCTTGGGGCCACACAGTAAACATCCGAAGTGGGATTTGAACCTGGATCTCCTGACTCTAGACCACTGAAGTGTTTTATTCTTTATGTCAAACTTCTTAGTCCAATCCCCTTACTTTACCGATGAGGAATCTGAGGCTTATAGAAGGGATGGAGAGGGCACACATCAAACCATCCCTCTTAATGAATTTTCCTCTTGTTCAGTCGGCAGCTAGGTGATAAATAGAGTGCTGGGTCAAGAGTCGGGAAGACTTGAGTTCAAATTTGTCCTCTAACACTTACTAGGTACGGGATGCGGCGGCAAGTCATTTAACCTTTGTTTGCCTTTTCCCTCAACTCTAAAATGGGAATAATATCAGTCCTTCCCCTCCAGGGCTGTTGTGAGGATCAAATGGGATCCTATCTGCATCGTATTAGCTGACTGTGTGACTTTGAGTGCATTGTTTCCCTTCTTTGGACCTCAGTTTCCCCACCTAAAACGTCAAGGGGTTAGATTAGATAATTTATAAAATAGCTCCTTCTAGCTCTGATCTTCTTTATTTTAACGTTTTGTTATCTAAGGCTCCTTCCACCTCTAACATTCTGCATTTCAAGTTTCCTTCTGGCTAAAAAATTCTATGTTTTAAGGTTTCTTTAAATTCTGAAATTCTGTTTTAAGGTTACTTTTAGCTCAGACATTCTATGCCCCACAATGTCTTCTACTTCTGAGGTTCTGTGTTCCATGACACTTTCTCTTGCTATCTTGCTTAGAATTCTCATCTTCTAGGCATATTATAAAGTGCTTTTCCTAGCTCAGAACTTCCCACCTAAACTCCAGACTTAGTGGAATTTCTCGCCCCTTCTTACCCCCACCCCTTTCATGAAATTTTCTGGGTTTAAGTACATACAAATGACTAAAATTAGGGACTGGAAATATTCAATGAAAACAGAGTATCCTTTCACAATGACAGCTTCCTTTGCCCTTATAACAGGAAAGCCCCAAAGAATGTTTTGTCTTCTTTGGTATAATCCACAAGAGAGATGTCACTGACATTCACCATCAGCTTATCCCCCTCTTGCATAGAAAAAACAGCCCCCAGGTAAATTGGAGTAAACCAGGTGCTCCCTATCTCACAAATTGACTTGGTCCCTGTTAAAAGCTGAATTGGCTCCGGGTATCTGTCAGTGACTCTGGTGATGACCTGGGTTATGTAATTGGGCTTGGTTGACTGGTTCTTTTGGTTGATTTTACCACACTCTGGCGTGCTGCCTCGGAAAGTGACTTGTGAATAAACAAAGTAGTCTCCCGACTCTGGGATCACCAGGAACTTGTTGGTGTAGTTCATTTGGTTTTTGATGAAGGCAGAGCCAAGTTTGTGTTCCCACTGGAGAGCCGGCCATAAATCTTTTACAGGATTCATAGACTTCTGTCGAACAGCTAGAGAGAAACCAAAATAAGTTAACTTTGCTTACATGGGATCAGCAGACCCCTGCAAAAGAAATGGCAGATTATTAAGGACAAAACCTTTCTTTTGATGGATATTTACTCTTTTTTAAAATTTTTAATGATATATTTGGGTATTATACCACTTTCATTTTCAAACATATCCCTTCCCCTCCTACATCTAAAGACCTGTCTCTTTAAATAAAGAATAAAAAACAAAGAAGGTGAAAAGAGTAGTTAAGCAAATTCTATCAACACATCCACCATGTCTGAAAGTATATTCAATATTCCATACCCGGAATTCCCCAAAACTACAAAGAAAGGAGGGAGGTGCATCTTCTTACTTCTTCTATAGCACCAATTTTGGTTGTTATAATTATACACCATTCAGCTTTTGGAAAACCACACTCATTATCATCATCATCACCATCATCATCATCATCAGATAAGCCAGGTGGCACAGTGGATAGAGCTTTAGGCCTGAAGGCAGGAAAACCTGAGTTCAAATCCCTACTCCAAAACTTTTGAGTTGTGTGACCCTGCCCTCAGCAAATCACTTAACTTTTATTTCTCTCAGTTTCCTTAGCTGTAAAGTGGAGAACTCCCAGGGGTTGTTGTGAGAATCAAGTAAGATCACATTTGTAAAGTACTTAGAAATACAGTTACCCCTTCCACATTACAACTTTCCCTATCATGGTTTCAGTATATCCACAGGCCAACATAAGAATTTAAATGGGCATTTTTGGGGAGTTTTGTGGAAGCCACAGACAACATGTGAAGGCCAACAGAAGACGCAGAAAATATTTTAGAAACTCAGAAATGCATAAAATGTATCTACAGTATTTTATAGTATCAACCCACATTTTACAATAAGGTGCTATAAGTACCCCATAAAAGAAAAAGAAAAAAATCAGACTTCTTCTCTGGTACAAAGGGAGGGTAAAAAAATATTACGCAGATTTTCCAGATTGTGGGGTGCCACGCCCCTAACCCCTGCTATGTGGAAGGGATAACTGTAGTAGGCACTTAATAAGTTCTTATTTCCTTCCTTCTTTCATCACCACTAGGAAGATGATACTGGAAGCAATGAACACTTAGGCAATATCAGTCTTAATGCGTGCCTTCTGAACTATTAAATGGACTATAGCTGATTTGAAAAATATCCTAATAAAAGCTCATACAATATTAATAAAACACAGGGCTCATTACTGTAAGGCAGCTTAGCTATGGAATAATGACTAATTCTTACACAAAAGGAGGAAAAGAATAGATAGAGATTCTCAGAGCACATGATTAACAGGTACAAAATCTATAGAAATACTTATATAACGGACAGACACCATTTTTCCAAGCAATCGTAAATGCTAATAACTAGGACACAGTCCTGGATTTGATGAATGTAACTAGAAGTAGTTACCTATGGAGATGATGAAAAAGCTAAAATCTGTCATCAAAGTAAGTGACATACCCATGAACTCAATAAAATATATGTTGACGAGAGTGAAATAATTGACCGAGAGATACGGATATGTTTCTGAAAACAGAATTGTTTATGATGGGAATTTAGATCCAGATTGTCACTACCAGATACTACAGAGGAGTTATCCTTAAGCAGCCTGGAATCGGTGGTCAATGCAGATTATCCAAGGGAACAGAAGGATTTGTGAAGCACATCTCTGCAGACTGGAAAGATTTAGTACCTACCAAATGACTAGGTGCTAAATCTAAGGATAAATAATAAAAGAATGCCTGCAAGATGTGACCCAGTGGTTCAAATTGTATATCAGAAACTTTCTATCTTTCATGAATAGCCATAATGAGAAATACCCATGCTACAAATATGGATGTCAAAATATCTTTGAGAATTCAACCAATAAACTGACTGGAATCAGAACATCGTTATAGATGGAGCTGTTGCCCACAATCACCCGGATATAACATCAATTCAATAAAAATGAATGATTTGATTAGATATCATCATATAAATACTCATAATCTCAAAGCCACATGGAATAAAAATCTTTTAAAATTATGGGATCCAATAGGAAAAATCAAACTTGTGGGAAAAGGACAAGGTACATACCCATGCCTTTCTTCCTCTTTGCTACTGGAGTTGCATTAAGGATTCTTTTAGTGAACCTACATCCCAACACTTTTATTTCATTACAAAAAGAATCCATTTTTCCTGTTTCTGCAAGAATCTATAGAATATTCGATATAAAAGAATGCTAGTAGCATAGTGATCAACACCAGGACTTTTCCCATCTCAGCTCCGTTGAACAAGATGAAAAGGAGATAATGATAAGAATATTAACATTTATATAGCACTTTTGTGGACTGAAGTCCTCCTCTGTTGCCCCCATCATGGCACGGAGGTGACCCTGGCTTCTTGAATCATATGTGAGAGGAACACAGGCTGGGGCAGGTTTTACCATGTTGTAGATTTTTGAGTACAGAGTCAGAGACTCACAATTATCTGGTGTTTTGAATCTTCCAAAGCATCTGCCTTAATTAGCAGAACTAGGGCAGGGTTAAACCCTGGCTAATCCCAAAACAATAAATTTGGATGTCTTCTTGGCTGAGTTACTGAACATGATGACTGGGATACTTTTTGGTAAGCTCATAGGTGGTTCATTCTTTAGAATGTTCAGGCATCAAATCTGCTATCAAGCCTTATAAAAATAAGGCCCTGAAAGAAGGGAGCATCTCAGCTCATGAGGAAGATCTGAGGTCTGCTTCATTAAAGGAGACCATGGCCCCTTTTAATGAAGTGCCATTGGCTCAGAGCTCTGCCTCAGTCTCTTTTATTGTAGGTTGGACAATTATAATCCCCATAGTTACATGAAGAGGGGCAGAGAGGAGGGAGGTGGTAGTTCTGTTCGGTGGTATGCTGGTCAATGCTTAACAAGTATCTCTTTGAAAAATAAATCTACCGATGATACTTTAAAGTTTAATCTGTATTATTAAGGTTTTTTTTTGCATTGCTTTCTTAAATCTTTGT